>NC_050080.1:32651529-32809634 GCF_009764565.3 Dermochelys coriacea
TTGTTGACATCATGGTGGAATTCCTCAAGGGCTTCTTTTCCATGGGTCCAGATGATGAAGATGTCATCAATGTAGCGCAAGTAGAGTTGGGGTGTTTGGGGACGAGAGCTAAGGAAGCATTGTTGTAAGTCAGCCATAAAAATGTTAGCATACTGTGGGGCCATGCGGGTATATATTGTCCCCAAATGTGAAATAGTTGTGGGTGAGGACAAAGTCACAAAGGTCAGCCACCAGGTTTGCTGTGACGTTATCAAGGATACTGTTTCTGACGGCTTGTAGTCCATCTTTGTGTGGAATGTTGGTGTAGAGGCTTCTACATCCAGAGTGGCTAGGATGGTGTTTTCAGGAAGATCACCAATGGACTGTAGTTTCCTCAGGAAGTCAATGGTGTCTCGAAGATAGCTGGGAGTGCTGGTAGCATAGGGCCTGAGGAGAGAGTCCACATAGCCAGACAATCCTGCTGGAGAGGGGTGACTTCTCCAGCCCTGGCAAATTTTGAATGAAGGATTATTTGGGGTTCAATGGCCTGTGTACGCAGGAGGACAGATTAGATGAGGCCTTGGAATCTGAGAGTATTAAAAGTGGGATGTCGGGCAAGAAACCCCAGGAACTGCCTTGTACTGGAGCACTGGCAGCGCGATCACCTCTGCTCTGGCAGCAACCTACAAACCCCGTCAGCATTTGCCCTTTTCCCAGGGGTAAAGGAGGCACATGGAGGGGAATGACTTGGTCAAGGTCACCCAGCCAGTTAGTGTCAGAGTCTGGCATAAAGCCAAGTCCCATGCTCAAGCCACTAGCCTACAGTTCTCTGTGCCCCCCCCAAGGCCTGAGCTCAGACATTTCCAGGCACTGGCGGCTGGCATGTCGTGTGAGACTGACTAAGTCAGGTTCTTTCTTTGAGTTTCATTGCTAGGGAGCTAGCTCCAGAGGGGGCATGGCCCTTTACAGACAGAGCCAATAGTTAGGCAGGTCCCTGCCCAGAGCAACATCCAGACCAAGCATTTGTGTGAGTTGCACCTAAGCTAGAGCACTAGCACACAGGGACATGGACCTGCGAGGACAAGGCACCAACCTCTCGTTCCAGAGAGGGAACTGGGGGGGAGGAGCAGTGGCCTGGAAACTCCTTCTAGGGGTACCTTTAAAATCAGTGAATTTATGCCCCCCATTCCCAGACCCCCAGGGGCAGCCCATTATTACCAGCAGCTATGGAGAGTGCATTTCCATGGGTCGTCAGGGAAAGAGCATCTTCACCAAATAGCTACAGCAGTGCAGCTGCACCAGTGCCGATGTGCCATTTTAAGTGTAGACCTGCTCTGTGCAGCATGCACAACCCACAGCAATGGCATGGCAAAGCAGCCAGCAGACCTGTCGGCCCCATCCACAAACTCCAGGGGGATGACAGCATCCAAGGGGGGGGGCTCCCTGACCAGACCCAACAGGGGCCAGTTTGGGGGAAAGGGCTCCCCACTCTCCTCCCACCCCTATCCAAAGCTGGGACATTTTCAAATTATTTTTACATGTTTGCCATAAACAGCCCCCTTTGCCATCCTCCACTCTGTCAATCGTGTAAAGTCAAGTGGCCAGAGGCTCCTTGGACCCCATGGCACTTCCCCTTCCTGTTCTCACATTTTTTTCTACAGCCCAGATTCTCTATTTTATCCAGTTATGCCTCCCTGATTCTGTTCCTGGCCCCTGGCACAGACTAAAGCATCCTGGTGGCTGCTCTGATTTGCATCAGCCAGCTGTGGTCCCTGAGGGACTATCCACCAGAGACTGCCAGAGAGCATTGTGCTCCAGCCACTCCCCTCCGAGGTGCCGGAGGCTGCATGTAGGAAAGCAGAGGAGCTCTGACAGCTCTAGGCCCAGCAAGGATTCCCTCAGTAAAGTGCACCTGATCTGGGGAGGGGAATCTGGCTCTTGCTGTCCATATACCTTCATTCCCAATGTAGCCTCCCTTCCACTCTCCTTCCTTTCCTGTCTCTGTCCCAGTCCATCCTCCCACCTTCATCCTCTCCCTTCTCCATTTCCACCACGTGCTCAGATGCCCCACTGTAGGCCAGGGGGTGTGGGGGGTGAGACTGAGTGGTTGACAAGGTGCCTTGTTCACCCCACCCTGTACCCCTGACTGCCCAGCACCTCTGGCAGGATGGGGGTGCTAATCAGAGCAATGTGCTGTCTCCCCAACAGACCCAAGCTGGCTCTCCATTAACCTGGGCATCCTGATCTGCATCGAGTGCTCCGGGATTCACCGAGAGATGGGCGTGCACCACTCCCGCATCCAGTCGCTGTCTCTGGACAAGCTTGCAACTTCCGAGCTCTTGGTAGGGAACTGCCCGCGTGCGCTCCCTCAAGGCACCCCCTCCCGCGCTCTGCCACCGCCTGTGCTGCCTCAGGGCATCCGCCTGCTCCTCTGCCGCCCACGCACGCAGTTCCGCAGAGCCCCCCCTGCTACTGCCCATGTGCGCTTCTTCAGAGCGCCCTCCCCGCTGCCACCTGCGCTCCCTCAGGGCACCCCCCTGCTCTGCTGTTGCCCACGTGCGCACTTCCGCAGATCCCCCCCCGCTGCTGCCCACATGCGCACTTCCGCAGATCCCCCCCCGCTGCTGCCCATGTGCGCACTTCCGCAGAGCCCCCCCCGCTGCTGCCCATGTGCGCTTCTTGAGAGCGCCCCTCCCCCCCTGCTGCCACCTGCGCTCCCTCAGGGCACCCCCCTGCTCCACTGCTGCCTACGTACGCACTTCTTCAGAGTCCCCCCCCACTGCTGCCCATGCGTGCACCCTCAGAGCGCCCCTCCCTCCCGCTCTGCCACCACCTGTGCTTCCTGCTCCCTTAGGACACAAGCCAGCTCCACTGCCACCCACAGACACACCCTTAGGGTGCCCCCCTGCTCTGCTGTTGCCTGCCCCTTGGATAGGGCATTGCACAGACAGGAGCTAGTTCCAACATGGGCCAGCTTATGGTGAGAGGCGGGCTCTCTGTGCCCAGGCCTACCTGGCCCCTGCCCTTGGGCTCTACTGTCTAGCGCCCCCCCTGCCCCTGGTACACTGGCTGGTGTGCGATCCCAGCTGTCAGCATGGCGCTGTATGTTGCACCAACTTGTTTCTTGCTTATATGTTTTGCAGCTGGCTAAGAACATTGGCAATTCTGGTTTTAACAACATTCTGGAAGCCAACCTCCCCAGCTGTTTGCTGAAGCCCACAGCCAGCAGTGATATGTAAGTCGTTTCTCAGGAGCCTGGAGCCAAGACAAACGTCTCTGGGTAGGGCTTTGGGGTATTAGCTGTGGACCTCCGGGGTGCTTAGCCTATCTCCTGCACCTATTTTCACCCTCCCAATTTTCTTGGAACAGATGCCTGGGTTCCTCCGGGGTGGAAGGGTCACAGTGCACCCCTATCCATGCCCCTCTCCTCAGCAACGCTCAGTCATGGAAATGGGGGAGCCAGCCAGCATTACTTTCTGGAGGATTACCCAGACTTCTCTGGGCATTTAACAAGGACAGACACAGCAGAGAGGCAGTTCAAGCAGGCGGGATGTGACTGACTTCAGGGCTGAGATTTCCAAAGCTGCCTGGGGCATGGGTGCCCAGTTCCCTTTAATGTTACTGGTAGATTTCCCTGGGTGTCAATGAGAGCAGTTAGACCAATGCTGAATGCATTGGAAAACACTCCTCCACATGGGAAGGTGTCATGGGGAGGGGCATACCCTCTGGTGCCAACTCTTCAGTAATGCCCTTCACATCGATTACATTTAGATCAGACTATGGGCCCAGCCCCGCATTGCCTCAGGGCACAGTAGGTCGTGCGCCCCAGGGCATGGTGAGCGGTGGATGCTACTGAGTTGGAATGGCAGCATTTTACAGCCACTGTACACAGGTGCAGCCCAAAGGGGGATCAGGTCCAGTGTGAGTGAGGGCAGAAATCCAATAAAGGGAGTAGAAACACACAGTAGAAATAACAAGGTGAGATTCATTTTGGAAAAATACAAGACTGTACTTCTAGGGAGAAATAATACCAAATAAGCCCACAGCAGGTGGGAACAGGAACAGCTGCTGGAGAGCTAGCAGGGAGAGCAGTCAGCAAATTCCACTGTGCTTCCAACGCACTGAGATGCCCCAAGGGAATCTGGGCTGTCTGGATAAAGATGTCTGTGATGGGAACCCCGGGGTACAACCTGGAACTGTGGGACCACTGTGCCCCCTTAACTGACTAATCTGGGTTGTCTCTCACAATGCTTTATTGGTGACAAGCAGCAAACCCCTCCAGGGGCTGTCACTCAGTACAACTGCATGTGGAGTCCCACAGCCAGCTAGATTGCATGAATGTTCCCAGAGCCACTCACGAATCACATAGACAAAGGCAGCAGCCAGATTCCCTCAGCTCCTAGCCTAGTAGCTCAGGAATATACCGTCTTGCACTGCTCAAGACCCTTTCTTGAGCAATGGAAATTTATTAATTGGTTCACCACTTCATCAATGGGAAGTGGATATACACCAGCCTTTGTAAACCTGAGCACATTTACCAAACACTTTGGGCAAACTCACTGGTAAAGATAAACAGTTAAACAAATGTATCGACTATAAAAGATAGATTGTAAGTGATTATAAGTGATAGGCAAAAAGTCAGAGTGGTTACCAAAGGAAAATAAAATATAAACACTCAGCCTCAACCTTAACTCTTATCACACTAGATCAAGCAATGTTCTCACCCCCACTGGATCTTACAGTTCTTAATATACAGGTTTGTCCCTTAAACCTGTGCCAGTCTCCTCTTTTGAAATCTCCTGTCTTCTGAGTATCCTTGTTGCTTGCAGCATAGGTGAGGGGAGGAGAAAAGGTGAAGCATGGGGCCACTGTGTTCTGTTTTATAACCTTAGTCCGTGGAGGACACAAGTCCAGGCATGTCTGGTGGGCATTGCTGAGTCACCAGGCAAGGTTGAGCAATTCCCCTGGTGTGGCCTTGTGCAAGTGAGTCATTGTATTGTAGCTCCCTTGCTGGACAATGTCTGTTGATGGTTGTTTGACACCTGTTTGGGCATTGGTTATCCCCCTGGTTATTGTCTTTGGGAAGCTAGTATCTGGGTGCTTCCCAAACCCACAGCATATTTAAGTGACAGCCATGCAACACAATTCTCATAATTTTATATGCATTAAAGATACTCACATTTAGATGGAACAGTGGGTTTCAGCAGATCATAACCTTTCCCATGATACCTTACATGGCCTGCTTTATATGCAATATCACAATTATAGATAAATGACGAATACGGGGGTTACAGGGTGCTCCCCTGGGGTGTAGAGTGTCATAGTGTCAATCACAGACCAGGGAGATGACTGCACTGGCACCTCTTGAGATCCCCTGGACATTGAAGTCAAGGCTGGTAGTCTCCTTCTAAGCTCTGCTCTAGCTCAACCACAAGTTCTGGGCTGGATCTGGGAATCCTTGGATGGGTTCTCTGTCCCGTATTTGCAGGAGGTCAGACTAGATGATACTAATGGGCCCTCTGGCCTTAATATCTATGAATCCCTAAACACTGCATCCAGCTCTGGGCATTGCCCTGTCAGAAAGATATAGACAAAGGCCTGAGAGCAAAGGAACCAGCCATGAAGTGAGAGGCTCTGCTTTATAAGGAAAGAATAGAGAGCTCAATCTGCAGAATGTGGCTAAAGCAAGACTGTCTGGGGGGCACACACAACTAGGCGTGGGGTGGTCTAAGTGTGATCTGTGGGGCTAGAACCTGGGGAAATGGGAGGAAACTGAGAGAGAGAAAAGAGAGGCTGCATCACAGGAAGTGCTCCCTGGTGGTGAGCTATATGAGGTGATGCAAGCGCTTCCCAGGGGACAGGGCAAGAATCCCATGACTTGGATATTTAAAATTAGATGGGACAAAATGCTAGAAAACAAACCCTGGGGAACAATCCTGCCCTGGCCAGGGACAGGCTGGAAGGGCCAGCAGGTGTCTCCATTGCTAGCTTCCACCATTCTGTGACCCGCAGTGTTTGCCACTGCGGAAAGCCCCTGAAACCCATCTGTTCAGAGGGCAGCAGCAGGGGCTGATATACTCTTGTGCACCATGCTGGTGTTCTGCTCCCCCCTCAACTCCTGCCCTGCCCATCCCTCACCTCAAAGCACCATGCCTTACTGTAGCACATTGCAATCCATTCGGAGAAATCTACAGAGTGCTCCCGAGGTGGGGCAGCATTGCTAACCTGACACATCAAAATCATGTGTCAAGCCCAGATATCATGAGATGATAACATTTGATAAGAACATAAGAGTGGCCATACTGGGTCAGACCAAAGGTCCATCAAGCCGAGTATCCTGTCTTCCGACAGTGGCCAATGCCAGGTGCCGCAGAGGGAATTAACAGAACAGGTCATCATCAAGTGATCCATCCCTTGTTGCCCATTCCCAGCTTCTGGCAAACAGAGGCTAGGGACACCATCCCTGCCCATCCTGGTTGATAGCCATTGATGGACCTATCCTGTATGAATTTATCTAGTTCTTTTTTTGAACCCTGTTATAGTCTTGGCCTTCACAACATCCGCTGGCAAAGAGTTCCACAGGTTGACTGCGTTGTGTGAAGAAATACTTCCTTTTGTTTGTTTTAAACCTGCTGTCTGTTAATTTCATTGGGTTACCCCTAGTTCTTGTGTTATGAGAAGGAGTAAATAACACTGCCTTATTTACTTTCTTCATACCAATCATGATGATGGCCTTTCCCTTCTGATTTGTGGACCTTTCACTTACATGTGGGACATGGCTTCCAGTGGCCAGAAACTGACTTTTGAAGGATAGAAACTGAGATTCTCACATAATCACCTGACTTCAGCAGCTGTAGTTTAAGACAGCACCAAATATCTCAAGAGTTGACAGTGCTTGTGGAGCAGGATCTGGGGAGTGTTGCAGGAGGATAGGGGGCCAGGCAAGAGGAAAGGAGGGGCAGAGGTAAGAAGGAACCAGCAGCAGGAGAGGAGGGGAAGCACCGCCTCTCTGATGGCTGCCTCAAGCCTCGAGCCTATGCCTGCCTTGCCCAGGAGTGGAGCAGGAGCAATCGTGCTCCAGGGCCTGCGCATTCCTGTGTGAATTCTAACTCTCTTCCCATGCTGGCACCACCCCAGGGCCCTTCGGAAAGATTTCATCATCTCCAAGTATGTCAAGAGGAAATACGCCAAGAGAAGCTCTAGGAGCCCAGCTGCCCAGCGCCAGGAGCTACAGGAAGCCATCAGGTGGAGGGACTTATTTGCATTGCTCCAGGCCTATGCCGAAAAGGTGGATTTAAGTGAGCCTGTTCTGGAGCCTGTACAGGTGAGGATGCCCCTGCGCTGGGTGCCCCAAGAGACAGTGTAGATGGAAAGGAGCAGCCCAGGCAGGGACAGTGCAGACTGGGGCAGTGGGACCATGTCACTGACCGGAGGGGACAGGCATGGGGCACAGTGCTGAGGCACCAGGTCTGCGGTTAAGGGGCTGACATGCAGGCATGGGGTAAGGAGCCCCACACCTCTGGTAGGAGCCAGGGTCACAAAGAGGTCTGGATTCTCTGTCTCCAGTGCCTGCGGCTACACGGCCCCAGTTTTTCTTACCTTAGGTCAGAGGTTTCCTCTCTTTCTTCTTGCTCCTGCTGCTTTTCGCACCTGTGTTGGCTTTCCAGAGGCAGTGCTCCCATCTGGCCCTGTCAGGAAGCACAGGCTCTTGGTAGATGTGCAATTTCTTTACCATCTGTTTTTCTTCCTTTTCTGCCTCCTGAAGCAGCTATGATTGACTATTCTTCCCCAGGAGGTGGGGAAGTGGGAAGCAGCCATTCAGATGGGGATTTCCCCCAGGCCATCTAAAATGTCTTAAGGCTGCAGCTTTTGTCATCGTGAGACTGGCTTCAGCAGGGACCAGAATCCCATGACTGTGATAAATTTGGGAGAGTTGGCCACCCTGGCTGTACTATTAGTGCATGAAAGCACTGTGCTTTGTTTCAGGCGAGGTTGCGTTGCAGATAGCATCCCTTGGCACGCCCATCTCCTCCTGAGAGTCTGGCTCCAAACCTGAGCGGATGGGGTGGTGAGAGCAGAGGGCTGCTGGCTTTGAGGTGGTGAGAGCTTTGGAAAGCAGAGGCAGAGCTAGGGTTGGGGATGATTCTCCGGCGTGTGTGGTTGTGCTAGTGGGGAGGCGGCGGCTCTGGGCTGAGCAGATGGAAGGTTCCGTTGGATGGCTTCACTTTGCATTTCCGTCATCTTTAGATTTTCTCTAGAGTAACTTTAACTGATCCTCAGTGCAGCGTTTTGACATATCATTTTCCTGGTCTCTGGAGACTTGGATAGGGTCTCCAACCTGGTGACTGTGCCTTTCAAGGTGGGCAGGCCCTTTGTCAAAGCACCCAGCAAGCTCAGAGCTTGTTCTCAGCACTTTCAGCAAGTTCCTGGTATTCACCAAAAAGCTCTTTGAAAAGCTGTTCTACTGGCTCATACTCTGCTCCTGAATCAGCACAGCAGCCCGACAGGTGTCCTGCCAGGGTGGATAAAAACCAATGATGTACAAAAAAAAATCAGACTTTTTAGGTTTAAAATTGAATTTTTTTATTTTGTTGTTTCAATTATTATAACTTTTTCTTTTCCAATGAAATCTGAATTTAATACAAAATATGTTAAGGCCTAAACTTATTATAATCTCTTCTTAAAAAATTGAAATAAAAAATAAATGTGCTGATTCCATGAGCCGCTGCTTTTCTATATCAAGAAAAAATCAGGGGACAAACATCGAACTTTGGAGGTCAAGATTTATGCACAAGGCACGATAGGTCGTGTTGTGGTGAGGGCCTGATCTTGTGGGGGCCCAGGGCTGTGCTTCTGGGTTTAAGAGACAGGTGCTTGGACCCAGCCTGTGATTCCAGGAGACACCATCATATATCTCACCAGAATCATCCACTGAACCACCTAGGGGGTCTCATACTCCTGTTTTACAGCTTCTCCCTCCCTGAGCTCCGATTGGTTCAGTTCTCAGATTATGAATATTTACAACTCCACCCACCAGGGAAACTTACTAAGGGAAAATATTCAACTGAGTGCAGCCTCTTGGGTTGACTTTAACACCTGGGAACTGAAGGGAAAAGCCTGCCATGGCTTCAGCTCCTTTTAAAAAAAAACCCATCTGGGAATATTTTCAAGACATTCCTTTACCTCTGGGTAAAAAGGGAACAGGAGTCAAATGTAAACAGCACAACAAGGAAACGCAAGGCGTGGTTGTCAAAAGGAAACAACATTTAAAAAGTGCCCCTCAGAAGGCAATGCCTTTGAAGATGATGTGGACTTGTCTGACCAATCTGAATCAACTGGTTAGTAAACTTATTTTTGCACCATTCTTACAGACTGCCTGCCATGTTTTACTATGCTAGTAAATGATTACTTAGATTATTGTCATACATTTGTGTTTTGAGTGGATTAATTGCTTATGAATTTCAATATATTTGTGTTCAGAATATAATTGGTATGTTAGTTTGTTGTGGGAGTATTTATCAATCACAGTTTTTCTGTTACTGCTGGACTTCTGAAGTGATCTTTTATGGCTCAGTATAATCAAGCATCCTAGGTGAAGTTTACCTGTTTAAAAGTAAAGTTTTCTTAGGCATTTATGAATTTTGACATTTAAATTTTTTTCTAAGCTGTTTGGTATGTTGCTAAAGGTAAAAGTTCAAATAGATTTAGATAATTCTTATGATTTATTAATTATTTTCCCTATGAAAATGGGTTTAGAATAAATTATATCATTTAAACTGAGGCACAAACAGCTTCAGTAGGAGGAATCTTTCATTTACAATCCCTTTTTTTAAAAAAAGACAGTGCACTGAGTAAAGATGAGTGAGTGACTTTTTGACCCTTTTGTTTCAGGGCCCAGCTTAGACAGGAGGGGTTATAAATGTCCATCATTTGCAAGGTCTACAACTTTAGAGTCATCTGCTGGTACCATCGGCAGGGCTACAATTAAACATATGTCAGACAGCATTAAAAAAAAAAGACTTCATCCTCCTGTAAAACCATGGCTGCATTTGTCATCAGGACCAGCATATTCCAGCAAAGCTCCATAGACGAAAAGGTTGCTCAGTTCATTTATGCAATAAATTTTTCCTTTTTTCTTGTTCAGAACAAACATTGCATTGACATGATTTAATCATTACAACCAGGCTGTGCTCCACTTGGCAGAGCAGACATTGCAGGAAGAGTGCTGGATACAATGTCTGAGAAGGAAATCGAACTGTGTGCCAAAAACATTGATGGGAAATTTGTTAATCTGAGTCTTGATGAGCAGTGTACAAAATGATCCAGTAATATGTGCTTGTGTGGCAACATACAATAAGGTTGTCTCTCTCACAGAAACAATTGATACATCAGGAAATGCATTTACAGCAAAATACTTAAGAAGTAGCAATACAAGGTGTAACAAACTGAAGAAAAATTCAAGTGTGTAGCTTTGTCACAGACAGTGCTGCAAATATAGCTGTGACCATGGTCACTGAAGGGACTATACTGAGAATACTCAACCAGAGCAAACTGCAAAGAATAAGGTAGACAATCCCCCAAACTGGTGGTTTATTCTTATAATTAGATTCACTAAGCCAGTAACAAAACAGCTTCTGTAATACCTTACTGGTTACTAAGAAGCCAAAATACGGTTCCCTTTAAACAATCCAGCCTTTGGCTCTCACCCAGACAGCCAAATCTATACAGTGAGGGTAATTTAAGTCGTTATTCACCATATATAAAGTTCTACCAATCACAAGAGATTGGACACATTACCCACCAGGTCAATGAATATTTCAGATCTCACTCAAATACATATTTAGAGCCAGTTTTTATTAGCTAATCTAGGATTTATTACTAAAAAGAAAATAGAGTTACTTTAAAAGATAATTATACATACAGATATGAATAAAGTTCTTAGGACAGTTTCACAGCAGAGATGGTGAGGCTGCTGATTTGTAGAAATGAGGGGTGTCAAGCGATTACAAAAATTCATTGCGATTAATAGCACAATTTAAAAGATTAATTGTGAGATTAATCACACTGTTAAACAATACTAGAATACCATTTATTTAAATATTTTTGGATGTTTTCTACATTTTCAAATATATTAATTTCAGTTACAACACAGAATACAAACTGTACAATGCTCACTTTATACTTACTTTTTATTACAAATATTAATAACAAACAAAACAAAAGAAATAGTATTTTTCAATTCACCTCATACAAGTACTGTATGCAATCTCTTTATCATGAGAGTTGAACTTACAAATGTAGAATTATGTACAAAAAATAACTGCATTCAAAAATAAAACAATATAAAACTTTAGAGCCTACAAGTCCACGCAGTCCTACTTTTTGTTCAGCCAGTCACTCAGACAAACAAGTTTGTTTACATTTGCAGGCGATAATGCTGCTCGCTTCTTGTTTACAATATCACCTGAAAGTGAGAACACATGTTTGCATGGCACTATTGTAGCCGGCATTGGAAGATATTTACATGCCAAACGTGCTAAAGATTCATATGACCCTTCATCTTCAACCACCATTCCAGAGGACATGCGTCCATGCTGATGACGGGTTCTGCTCGATAATGATCCAAAGCAGTGCAGACTGACGCATGTTCATTTTCATCATCTCAGTCAGATGCCACCAGCAAAAGGCTGATTTTATTTTTTGATGGTTCAGGTTCTGTAGTTTCCGCATCGGAGTTTTGCTCTTTTAAGACTTCTGAAAACATGCTCCACACTGGTCCCTCTCAGATTTTGGAAGGCACTTCAGATTCTTAAACCTTGGGTCGAGTGCTGTAGCTATCTTTAGAAATCTCACATTGGTACCTTTTTTGCATTTTGTCAAATCTTCAGTGAAAGTGTTCTTAAAACGAACAACATGTGCTGGGTCATCATCCTAGACTGCTATAATATGAAATGCATGACAGAATGTGGGTAAAACAGAGCAGGAAACATAGTATTCTCCCTCAAATTCAATCAAAATTTAATTGTCGCATTATTTTTTTAATGAGCATCATCAGCATGGAAGCATGTCCTCTGGAATGGTAGCCAAAGCATGAAGGGACATATGAATGTTTAGCATATCTGACACGTAAATACCTTGCAACACTGGCTACAAAAGTGCCATGCGAACACCTGTTCTCACATTCAAGTGACATTGTAAACAAGAAGCGAGCAGCATTACCACCTGAAAATGTAAACAAACTTGTTTGTCTTAGCAATTGGCTGAATAAGAAGTAGGACTGAGTGGACTTGTAGGCTCTCAAGTTTTACATTGTTTTGTTTTTGAGTGCTGTTATATAAAATAAATTTCACTTTCACAATAAAGAGATTGCATTATGGTACTTGTATGAGGTGAATTGAAAAATATTGTTTCTTTTGTTTATCATTTTTACAGTGCAAATATTTTTAATAAAAATAATAATATAAAGTGAGCACTGTACACTTTGTATTCTGTGTTGTAATTGAAATCAATATACTTGAAATGGAGAAAAATATCCAAAAATAGTTAATAAATTTCAATTGATATTCTATTGTTTAACAGTGCGATTAAAACTGCAATTAATCACAATTAATTTTTTTAATTATGATTAGTTTTTTTGAGTTAATCACGTGAGTTAACTGCGATTAATCAATAGCCCTAATAGAAATTAATTTAAAAAGATATAGTACAATAGGCAGCCCATGTGCAGAGTTTGTTCAAATCTCCATGAGAATGGCAGGGCTAATCCAGAATAGTCATAGAGACCTCAGTCTTGCAACTTCAACTTCCCCTGACCAAGTTTAAGCAGATCTGAGATGGTAAGGATCAGGCCCGAAAATTCCTTTAGAGCTGAAGTGCAGCTGATAAGCCTCTTGGCAGCAAGTAGTCACAGCAGCCATTCCTTAGGTGAAGAATAGGTAATGTACATTGCTGCTTTGAAGTAATACTCCATTTCCTAGGCATATACCAGTAACTAGTTGCATTGATTAGCATAAGGCAATTAACCATTCAAACGGTTTATAGGTAGTTTACTACAAACTTCAAAGAGAAATAAAGACAATTATATTATTAAACCACAAGTTTCATCTAAATTTTAATATCCCCTTTTGATCACTGAATCAATATAATATAGTAATGAAACATTACAGACAGGAACCAATGTTTAGCATCTACAAGCTAATTAGATCACAGTGTTGAACTTCTAACAAGGCATAGGTAAACACAGACAAATACAATTAGTATCTACTTCTAATTCTCTAACAATACAGACCTACATTTCAAGACCTCTAGTCTATAGTCAGTACAGAGGACCTCTAGTCCTCTATACTGTGAAAAGGGATCTGTGGGTCATAGTGGACCACAAGCTAAATGAAAAGGAATACTTGTGGCACCTTAGAGACTAACAAATTTATTAGAGCATAAGCTTTCGTGAGCTACAACTCACTTCATCGGATGCATTTGGTGGAAAAAACAGAGGAGAGATTTATATACACACACACACACAGAGAACATGAAACAATGGGTTTATCATACACACTGGAAGGAGAGTGATCACTTAAGATAAGCCATCACCAGCAGCAGGGGGGGGAAGGAGGAAAACCTTTCATGGTGACAAGCAAGGTAGGCTAATTCCAGCAGTTAACAAGAATATCAGAGGAACAGTGGGGGATGGGGTGGGAGGGAGAAATACCATGGGGAAATAGTTTTACTTTGTGTAATGACTCATCCATTCCCAGTCTCTATTCAAGCCTAAGTTAATTGTATCCAGTTTGCAAATTAATTCCAATTCAGCAGTCTCTCGTTGGAGTCTGTTTCTGAAGCTTTTTTGTTGAAGTATAGCCACTCTTAGGTCTGTGATCGAGTGACCAGAGAGATTGAAGTGTTCTCCAACTGGTTTTTGAATGTTATAATTCTTGACGTCTGATTTGTGTCCATTCATTCTTTTACGTAGAGACTGTCCAGTTTGGCCAATGTACATGGCAGAGGGGCATTGCTGGCACATGATGGCATATATCACATTGGTAGATGTGCAGGTGAACGAGCCTCTGATAGTGTGGCTGATGTGATTAGGCCCTATGATGGTATCCCCTGAATAGATATGTGGACAGAGTTGGCAACGGGCTTTGTTGCAAGGATAGGTTCCTGGGTTAGTGGTTGTATTGTGTGGTGTGTGGTTGCTGGTGACTATTTGCTTCAGATTGGGGGGCTGTCTGTAAGCAAGGACTGGTCTGTGTCCCAAGATCTGTGAGAGTGATGGGTCGTCCTTCAGGATAGGTTGTAGATCCTTGATGATGCGTTGGAGAGGTTTTAGTTGGGGGCTGAAGGTGATGGCTAGTGGCGTTCTGTTGTTTTCTTTGTTGGGCCTGTCCTGTAGTAGGTGACTTCTGGGTACTCTTCTGGCTCTGTCAATCTGTTTCTTCACTTCAGCAGGTGGGTATTGTAGTTGTAGGAATGCATGATAGAGATCTTGTAGGTGTTTGTCTCTGTCTGAGGGGTTGGAGCAAATGCGGTTATATCGTAGCGCTTGGCTGTAGACAGTGAATCGAGTGGTATGATCTGGATGAAAGCTAGAGGCATGTAGGTAGGAATAGCGGTCAGTAGGTTTCCGATATAGGGTGGTGTTTATGTGACCATCGCTTATTAGCACCGTAGTGTCCAGGAAGTGGATCTCTTGTGAGGACTGATCCAGGCTGAGGTTGATGGTGGGATGGAAATTGTTGAAATCATGGTGGAATTCCTCAAGACCTTCTTTTCCATGGGTCCAGATGATGAAGATGTCATCAATGTAGCGCAAGTAGAGAAGGGGCATTAGGGGACGAGAGCTGAGGAAGCGTTGTTCTAAGTCAGCCATAAAAATGTTGGCATACTGTGGGGCCATGCGGGTACCCATCGCAGTGCCGCTGATTTGAAGGTATACATTGTCCCCAAATGTGAAATAGTTATGGGTCAGGACAAAGTCACAAAGTTCAGCCACCAGGTTAGCCGTGACAGTATCGGGGATACTGTTCCTGACGGCTTGTAGTCCATCTTTGTGTGGAATGTTGGTGTAGAAGGCTTCTACATCCATAGTGGCTAGGATGGTGTTTTTAGGAAGATCACCAATGGACTGTAGTTTCCTCAAGAAGTCAGTGGTGTCTCAAAGATAGCTGGGAGTGCTGGTAACGAAGGGCCTGAGGAGGGAGTCTACATAGCCAGACAATCCTGCTGTCAGGGTGCCAATGCCTGAGATGATGGGGCGTCCAGGATTTCCAGGTTTATGGATCTTGGGTAGCAGATAGAATACCCCAGGTCGGAGCTCCAGGGGTGTGTCTGTGCGGATTTGTTCTTGTGCTTTTTCAGGAAGTTTCTTGAGCAAATGCTGTAGTTTCTTTTGGTAACTCTCAGTGGGATCAGAGGGTAATGGCTTGTAGAAAGTGGTGTTGGAGAGCTGCCTAGTAGCCTCTTGTTCATACTCCGACCTATTCATGATGACGACAGCACCTCCTTTGTCAGCCTTTTTGATTATGATGTCAGAGTTGTTTCTGAGGCTGTGGATGGCACTGTGTTCTGCATGGCTAAGGTTATGGGGTAAGCGATGCTGCTTTTCCACAATTTCAGCTCGTGCACGTCGCACAAGCTAAATATGAGTCAACAGTGTAACGCTGTTGCAAAAAAAGCAAACATCCTTCTGGGATGTATTAGCAGGAGTGTTGTAAGCAAGACACGAGAAGTAATTCTTCTGCTCTACTCCGCGCTGATTAGGATACTAGAGTATTGTGTCCAGTTCTGGGTGCCATATTTCAGGAAGGATGTGGATAAACTGGAGAGAGTCCAGAGAAGAGCAACAAAAATGATTAAAGGTCTAGAAAACATGAGCTATAAGGGAAGATTGAAAAAATTGGGTTTGTTTAGTCTGGAAAAGAGAAGACTGAGAGGGGACATGATCACAGTTTTCAAGTATTTAAAAGGTTGTTACAAGGAAAAGGAAGAAAAATTGTTCTTCTTAACTTCTGAGGTTAGGACAAGAAGCAAAGGGCTTGAACTGCAGCAAGGGAGGTTTAGGTTGGACATTAGGAAAAACTTCCTGTCAGGGTGGTTAAGCACTGGAATAAATTGCTTAAGGAAGTTGTAGAATCTCCATTATTGGAGATTTTTAGGAGCAGGTTAGACAAACACCTGTCAGGAATGGTCTAGATAATACTTAGTCCTGCCACGAGTGCAGGGGCCTGGACTAGATGACCCTTGAATTCCCTTCCAGTTCTATGATTTTATGATTCTATTTAACATGGCTTTGCTAACTATCTATAAGGAATGGCCCTATTTACCATTTCAGTATTCTTCTAATATGTCCTTAAAGGTTTCTTTTACTTCAGCCAGCCAGCTGGTTGCTTAACCCTCACTGGCTCAGTGTCACAATAGCTAAAATGAGAAGAAATCTAAAAGAAAATAATGAATTATAGAATCATAGAAAATTAGGGTTGGAAGAGATCTCAGGAGGTCATCTCAAAGTAGGACCAACCCCAACTAAATCGTCCCAGCCAGGGCTTTGTCCACCTGGGCCTTAAAAACCTCTAAGGATGGAGATTCCACCACCTCCCTAGGTAACCCATTCCAGTGCTTCACCCCCTCCTAGTGGAATAGTTTTTCCTAATATCCAACCTAGACCTCCACCACTGCAACTTGAGACCATTGCTCCTTGTTCTGTCATCAGCCACTACTGAGAACAGCCTAGCTCCATCCTCTTTGTTACCTTCTTCTGGCAATTGAAGGCTGATATCAAATCCCCCGTCACTCTTCTCTTCTGCAGACTAAACAAGCCCAGTTCCCTCAGCCTCTCCTTGTAAGTCATGTACCCCAGCTCCCTAATCATTTTTGTTGTCCTCTGCTGGACTCTCTCCAATTTGTCCACATCCTTTCTTTAGTGGGGGCCCAAAACTGGATGAAATACTCCAGATGTGGCCTCACTAGTGCTGAATAGAGGGGAATAATCCCTTCCCTGGCAATGCTCCTACTAATGCAGCCCAATATGCCGTTAGCCTTCTTGGCAACAAGGGCACACTGCTGATTCACATCCAGCTTCTCATACACTGTAATCCCCAGGTCCTTTTCTGCAGAACTGCCGCTTAGCTAGTCAGCCCCCAGCCTGTACAGTGCATGGGATTCTTCTGTCCCAAGTGCAGGACTCTGCACTTGTCCTTTTTGAACCTCATCAGATTTCTTTTGGCCCAATCCTCCAATTTGTCTAGATCACTCTGGACTCTATCACTACTCTCCAGCATATCTACCTCTCCCCCCAGCTTAGTGTCATCCGCGAACTTGCTAAGGGTGCAATCCATCCAATCATCCAGATCATTAGTGAAGATGTTGAACAAAACCAGCCCCAGGACCGACCTTGGGGGCACTCTGCTTGATACCGGCTGCCAACTAGACATAGAGTTGTTGATCACTACCCCTTGAGCCTGCTGATCTAGCCAGCTTTCTATCCACCTTATAGTCCATTCATCCAATCCATACTTCTTTAACTTGCTGGCAAGAATACTATGGGAGACTGTATCAAAAGCTTTGCTAAAGTCAAGGTATATCACATCCACTGCTTTCCCCATATCCACAGAGCCAGTTATCTCATCATAGAAGGCAATCAGGTTGGTCAGGCATAACTTGCCCTTGATGAATCCATGTTGACTGTTCCTGATCACCTTCCTCTCCTCCAAGTGTTTCAAAAGGGAATTTGAAACTTACAACATATGGTTGCAGTGCTCATTTGATGCATCTTATAGCCACAGACTTAAGTATAACTGCAGGAAAAAGGAAAATGTTGTTGAAATTTCAAAATACTTCCTTAGCAACCACTTTGCTTCAGCTTCACTAAAGAAAGCAGAACATAAGAGCGGCCATACTGGATCAGGCCAAAGGTCCGTCTAGCCCATTATCTTGTCTTCTGACAGTAACCAGTGCCAGGTGGTTCAGAGGGAATGAACAGAACAGGTGATCATCAAGTGATCCATCCCCTGTCACCCATTCCCAGCTTCTGGCAAACAGAGGCTAGGGATACCATCCCTGCCTTTCCTGGCTAATACCCATTGATGTACCTATCCTCCATGAATTTATCTAGTTCTTTTTTGAATTCTATTATAGTCTTAGCCTTCACAACATCCTCTAGCAAAGAGTTTGACAGGTTGACTGTGCGTTGTGTGAAGAAATACTTCCTTTTCTTGTTTTTTTTTTGTTCATTTTAAACCTGCTGCCTATTCATTTCATTTGGTGACCCCTGGTTCTTGTGTTATGAGAAGGAGTAAATAATAGTTCCTTATTTACTTTCTCCACACCAGTCATGATTTTATAGACCTCTATCATATCCCCCTTAGTCATCTCTTTAACAAGATGAAAAGTCCCAATCTTATTAATCTCTCCTCACATGGAAGCTGTTCCATACCCCTAATCATTTTTGTTGCCCTTTTCTGAACCTTTTCCAATTCAAATGTATCTTTTTTGAGATGAGGTGACCACATCTGCATGCAGTATTCAAGATGTGGACGTACCATGGATTTATATAGAGGCAATATGATATTTTCTGTCTTATTATCTATCCCTTTTTTAATGATTCTCAACATTCTGTTCATTTTTTTTGACTGCCGCTGCATGTTGAATGGATGTTTTCAGAGAACTATCCACAATGACTCCAAGATCTCTTTCTTGAATGGTTAATTTAGACCCCATCATTTTGTATGTATAGTTAGGATTATGTTTTCCAAAGTGTATTACTTTTGCATTTATCAGCATTGAATTTCATCTGCCCTTTTGTTGCCAAGTTTTGTGAGATCCCTTTGTAGCTCTTTGTAATCTGCTTTGGACTTAACTATTTTGAGTAGTTTTGTATCATCCATAAATTTTGCCACCTGTTTACCCCTTTTTCCAGATCATGTATGAATATGTTGAATGGCACTGATCCCAGTACAGACCCCTGGGGGACACCAAACTGATTCTCCCCCAGGATATACAATGGAATTTAGTGGTTGACTACTTTGAGCTTGTAATGGATGGTGCTTACTGGTGGAGTCCTCTAATGGTTAGGGCACTATGTCTCTACTCACTTCACCTCCAATGTTTCACCTGGGCACTGTTGCTCCATAGCCGTCTGTCTTTTGCTGGTTGTTGACTTGATCCTCTGGTCAGGTCACCAGTTAGCTTTATCCGTCTCCAGGGTAACAGAGTTCCAAGAAAGATACTGGTTTCAGAGTAGCAGCCGTGTTAGTCTGTATTCACAAAAAAGAAAAGGAGTACTTGTGGCACCTTAGAGACTAACAAATTTATGCATCCGATGAAGTGAGCTGTAGCTCATGAAAGCTTATGCTCAAATACATTTGTTAGTCTCTAAGGTGCCATAAGTACTTCTTTTCTTTTTTAAGAAAGATACTGGGTCCCACGTAGGGCTGGATTACCCAATAGGCAGACTAAGCACATGCTTAGGGCACCAGCAAAGCAGGGGGTACCAAAAAAAAATTTGAAGAACAAATTAAAGGGGAGTGTGAATACTGGCAACATGTCTTGTAGTGTGTTGTAGCTGTTATTCAAACATTAGCTGAACGTGGTCTGCCTTTCCGGTGATCAAATGACACATTTGGATCATTGCAGATTGGAAATTTCTTGGGATTGTTGGAGTTTGTGGCTCAGTTTGACCCATTTTTAGCAGGCCATATCTCAAAATATGGAAATGCTGGCAAACGTAACCCATCATACTTATCCAAGACAATATGTGATGAACTCATTGGTCTAATGAGTGACAAAGTTCGTTCAGCTATTGTGGATGAAATAAGTACTGCTGGGTACTTCAGTTTATCTGTCGACTCTACACCTGAACTTTCACATATTGATCACTGAGTATTGTACTAACATATGTGTCTCCCACAGATGGAAAACCAGATGAACGATTTATAACATTCCTCAATTTGAAAAGCCACACTGGTGAAGAAATGGCAAATCAAGTATTGCATTATCTGTGCCAAGTGTGCAAAATAGATTTCTCAAAGTGCAGAGGTCAATCTTATGACAATGCTGCCAACATGTAGGGATAAAGTGAGACAGGCTAAAAGTCAAGTAGAGTTGGACCTTGCAAAGGGAATTAAAACCAATAGTAAAAGGTTCTATAGCCATATAAATAAGAAGAAAACAAAGAAAGAAGAAGTGGGACCGCTAAACACTGAGGATGGAGTGGAGGTTAAGGATAATCTTGGCATGGCCCAATATCTAAACAAATACTTTGCCTCAGTCTTTAATAAGGCTAATGAGGATCTTAGGGATAATGGTAGCATGACAAATGGGAATGAGGATATGGAGGTAGATATTACCATATCTGAGGTAGAAGCGAAACTGAAACAGCTTAATGGGACTAAATCGGGGGGCCTAGATAATCTTCATCCAAGAATATTAAAGGAATTGGCACATGAAATTGCAAGCCCATTAGCAAGAATTTTTAATGAATCTGTAAACTCAGGGGTTGTACAGTATGATTGGAGAATTGCTAACATAGTTCCTATTTTTAAGAAAGGAAAAAAAGTGATCCGGGTAACTACAGGCCTGTTAGTTTGACATCTGTAGTATGTAAGGTCTTGGAAAAAATTTTGAAGGAGAAAGTAATTAAGGACATTGAGGTCAATGGTAAATGGGACAAAATACAACATGGCTTTACAAAAGGTAGATCGTGTCAAACCAAGCTGATCTCGTTCTTTGAGAAAGTAACAGATTTTTTAGACAAAGGAAACGCAGTGGATCTAATTATTTCAGTAAGGCGTTTGATACTGTACCACATGGGGAATTATTAGTTAAATTTGGAAAAGATGGGGATCAATATGAAAATTGAAAGGTGGATAAGGAATTGGTTAAAAGGGAGACTACAGCAGGTCATACTGAAAGGTGAACTGTCAGGCTGGAGGGAGATTACCAGTGGAGTTCCTCAGGGATTGGTTTTGGGACCAATCTTATTTAATTTTTTTATTACTGACCTCAGCAGAAAAAGTGGGAGTGTGCTAATAAAGTTTGCGGATGATACAAAGCTGGGAGGTATTGCCAATTTAGAGAGAGACTGGGATATCATACAGGAAGATCTGGATAGCCTTGTAAACTGGAGTAATAGTAATGGGATGAAATTTAATAGTGAGAAGTGTAAGGTCATGCATTGAGGGATTAATAACAAGAATTTTAGTTATAAGCTGGGGATGCATCAATTAGAAGTAACGGAGGAGGAGAAGGACCTTGGAGTATTGGTTGATCGCAGGATGACTATGAGCTGCCAATGAGATACAGCCGTGAAAAAAGCTAATGAGGTCTTGGGATGCATTAGGCGAGGTATTTCCAGTAGCGATAAGGAGGTTTTAGTACCATTATACAAGGCACTGGTAAGACCTCACCTGGAATACTGTGTGCAGTTCTGGTCTCCCATGTTTAAGAAGGATGAATTCAAACTGGAACAGGTACAGAGAAGGGCTACTAGGATGATCCGAGGAATGGAAAGCTTGTCTTATGAAAGGAGACTCAAGGAGCTTGGCTTGTTTAGCCTAACCAAAAGAAGGTTGAGGGGAGATATGACTGCTCTCTATAAATATATCAGAGGCATAAATACCAGAGAGAGAGAGGAATTATTTAAGCTCAGTACCAATGTGGACACAAGAACAAATGGATATAAACTGGTCATTGGGAAGTTTAGACTTGAAATTAGATGAAGGTTTCTAACCATCAGAGGAGTGAAGTTCTGGAATAGCCTTCCAAGGGAAGCAGTGGGGGCAAAAGACCTATCTGGCTTTAAGATTAAACTCGATAAGTTTATGGAGGAGATGGTATGATGGGATAACATGATTTTGGCAATTAATTGATCTTTAAATATTCATGGTAAATAGGCCCAATGGCCTGTGATGGGATGTTAGATGGGGTGGGATCTGAGTTACTACAGAGAATTCTTTCCTGGGTATCTGTCTGGTGAATCTTGCCCATATGCTCAGGTTTCATCTGATCACCATATTTGGGGTCGGGAAGGAATTTTCCTTCAGGGCAGATTGGAAGAGGCCCTGGAGGTTTTTCGCCTTCCTCTGTAGCATGGGGCACGGGTCACTTGCTGGAGGATTCTCTGCTCCTTGAAGTCTTTAAACCATGATCTGAGGACTTCAATAGCTCAGACATAGGTGAGAGGTTTATCGCAGGAATGGGTGAGTGAGATGCTATGGCCTGCATTGTGCAGGAGGTCAGACTAGATGATCATAATGATCCCTTCTGACCTTAATATCTATGAATCTATGAATCTATCAATGCAGAAGAAGCTTTTAGAACAGAACAAATATGTCATATTCATATCATGTGCTGCACACTCTCTCGATCTTGTTGGCCGCAGTGCTGTTGATTGTTGGCAGTAAGTTTTTTCTCAACAGTCCAGTTACTTTATATATTTTTCTCTGCCTCAACACACCGATGGGCAGTTCTTAAAACATATCTGGACAATGATCGTGTGTTGAAATCTCTTTCTAATACTTGCTGGAAGGCACATGCAATGGCAACAAGTGCAATTCTGGAGTCCTACTCAAAGATTGTGGATGCATTAGAAAGTATAGCTGAAGACCAATCACAAAAGGGAGAAACTATACGAGAGGCAGAAAACATTGCAAACAAGATGCAAGAACTAGAGTCTGTATTCATGTTGACCATGTGGAATGAAATTTTCCAACACTTTTACCACACAAGTCAAGCTCTCCAAGAAAAAAGAATTGGATTTGAAAACATATGCAGACCTCTGTCAATCATTAGCAGACCACTTACACACTTTGAGGAACGATTTCGAAAGATTTGAAGACATGTCAAAAGATATCTTGCCTGATACTAACTACAAAGAAACCCAGTCCTGCAAGTGAATCAGGAAAAAACATGAAAATACTAGCAGTGCAACAGAAACAGCACTGAATCCTAGAGACAAATTTCGCGTATCTACTTACTACGCTATAATTGATACACTTGAAGCTCATATAAAGAGGAGAGGTGAAGTGTACAAAGAAGTATACAGTAAATTTTCTTTTCTAAACAATATGGACTTATCTGATGCACAATATTCACAAGGTTCCCAAAAGCTAATTGACTCATACCCTGTTGACTTGAACATGAATCTCTGTGGAGAAGTACAGTTATATGCGTGCAAAGTGTAATGAAACAGGAAAAATGAAATTTAGTCACATTGATCTTCATGACACAATATTGAAAGACGGAATACAATGTGTATTTCCAAATGTAGAGATCACACTAGGTATTTTTCTAACATTGATGATTACTAACTTTTCCGCAGAACGCTCTTTTTCTCAGCTGAGAAGAATAAAAAACCCTCAGAGAACAACAGTGTGTCAGGACAGACTTGATTCACTTTTCCTATTGTGTATGGAAGCCGACATGCTTCGTCAAGACAGCTTCGATGAACTTATCTAGAATTTTGCAATAAGAAAATCTAGAAAGAAGCTATTTTAATTTCAGCATACATGTAAGTTTTGTGTCATTTCAAAAAATAAAATTTTATTTTACAGTATAGTATTGTTTTTATTTTGAATTACATATGGGGGGCATCATAATCTTTTCAGTGCTTAGGGCCTCTAATGGTCTTAACCGGCCCTGGTCCCACGCCTCCTGACTGCAGTAGGAGTTCATCCATTTATGGACTCCTCCAGGTGTCCAGTCCCAACCACTAAGTTTTCAAAGTCTTTACCCTCCCCTGGCTTCCTCAAGGGGGAGTCTGGAAGTGAGGGGCCTTGTGCTCTCTGTAACAAGGGTGGTTGGTAGGAGAGCCCTGGCCTTCCCACTCCACTGGGCTCTGGCCCAGAACCCTGTAAGAGGCAACAATGTCCAGCACCCGGAAGTGCATTGAGGCTGCGTCCTTGGGCCACTTCCTACCACCCTTGCTCCCGCCCAAGTCTCACAGTGTGACACAAAGCAGTAAAGAAAAGGAGAATGACTGACCACCAGCCCCCCTGAGCACAGCAGACAGGCTGTGTCTCCCAGGGACAGGGTTCTGCAGCACCCTTCTCCAGGCACTCTCTCCTTGCCCTATCAGGTCTCTTCTGAACTGTCTGGCTCCCTTTCAAGTTCCACCTCCAGCTGGCACATGCTCTGTAGGTGCAGCGGGGTGGGATCACCTGGGCCCAGAGCTGCTCTCTAACCATCTCAGTCCCAGTGTGGGATTTATACATCCCATCACAGAGCTATTTATTAAGAGCTGGCCTAGTCTGATGACAATTTGTGAGAAAATCATGACAAAACAGACGGAACTATCACAGTCAAAGTAGCCACCATTGGACTAAAGAGAAACATAAAAGATGCTGGATATACTGAAACCGGTTTCCATGGCCTTGGACAAACCACAGAAAGATTGCTGTTGCATTGCTGATGCTGTTAGCATTTGGAAAGAACTTCAAGAGGCATTAAAGAAAGAAGTGTAGGCAGTAAAGAAGCAGATGGATCAAGCACTTACTCCACCTCACTTTCTTGTTAATATCCTCAACCCAAAGTACAAGGGTAGATGTCTAACTGTTGAAGAAGATGCTGCTATGATATGGGCATTTAATAATCATCCCTTAATCATGCCAACCATAACGAATTTCAGGGCTGGAGGTGAATCGTTCACACAGGACATGTTTGCTGATGATGTTTTAAAGAAAGTTATACCACTGAACTGGTGGCAGTCACTAACTAAGCACCTGGAACCAGAGTGTGTTGAAATGCTAAACCAGCTTTTGACAGCAGTAGCCTCTTCTGCAGGGACAGAAAGAATATTTTCTTCATTTGGACTAATTCATTCCAAGATAGGAAATCAATTGGGAGTTGAAAAAGCAGGAAAACTTGTTTCTCTTCCAATCTATGAATAAAAACAAGACGGGAAAGACAGCCTAAGTCACTTAGGAGACTGTTGTCTCATTTTCAGGAGACTTAGGTGAGTAGGGACTTAAGCTCCTGTCACTTTCAGATAGGTATATTTGACATTTTTTCCAGGCTGACCTGAAATAATCCATTTCATTCACTGACTACAGCGAATCCCTCTGTTCCTGTAATAAATTGTTTGTGGTAAATATGAAACCCATTTTGGTAAGAGAAGTTATGTATCCAAAATATTTAAGGTTGTTTTGTTTAATAAAAATAAAATATATATGGTGGTGTTTAATTAAATTCCCGTTACCATCCTAATGTAGCTTGATACAAGTCATGAGCAAAAAGTTAATTATCTAGTAAATAATCAATATATCATTCACCATTTTCTAACATACTAAAATGTACAATTAATAAGAGTGTGAAAATATTAAGCTATATAATTGATTAAATAAGTGTATATAGTTATAATATACCCTCCAAGGCAGCAAAAAGATTTACCAAATCTAGTGTAAAAGCTCTATTTAGTTGTAAATCAACATGTTTTAATAGTTATATTAACCAATGAGACTGCACCCTTCTTTAGAAAATAATAAGTACAAATTGAAAATTCGATTAAAATTGATGATTTAAATTGAGGTTTTCCCACTTAGTGATTTAAATCACCTTGATTTGTATCAACCCACCCTGTGTCCAGGTCATGATCAAAGCTGCTGCTACTGTGTTGAAGATCTTGCTCTTTGTAAAACTGTCCAGCTGTCTCAGTATCTCAGTTTCAGCGAGATCCTGATTTCAGCAAAGCATCCATTCCTTTATCCGTGATCTTCTCCAGCCCAACACCAGTACCCCTGGACAAGCACTGCCCACTCCCCATACACCATGGTAGCTCCCAAATTCAGACACAGGGAAGGTTCCTGGGGGCGTCTGATAAAAGGCAGTATTGTAATCCTTTCTCACACTTCTCAGAAAGACTTTCCCACACTGCATCAGAGAACGGAGGTTGCCAATTTAAATCACGCTTTCCATCAGCTAGGCACAATGCATACAGATTTAATTATGGTAAATAACACTAATACATTCTCTTATTTTTGTTAATTAGCAAAGTAGTCACATCCAAAGAGAGACAGCACACTCGCCTTACATGTACCTTGCTTGCTTTCTATATGCCATAGCTTTTAAGCTAGAGAGGCTTGAACAATCATAAAACTCAATCTTTTTGCGTTAGAACTTTTTAAGGCCAATTTTTAACTGATTAAAACTCAGAAATTAACAGATTTATTGAAATCCTCAGAAAGTTCACACATCACTCAAATTATGGGCTGAACAGTTGGGACAGATACATTAGGTTTTCAAACCAAAGTCCGAAAGATATAATACGTGCTTTAAGTGAACTAATAGAACACAACCTTAACTCAGAAGTCACTGCCACTGCTCTATAAATAGTATGGTTTCCTCAGGAAAAGAATACCTGTAGCGTGCACCTGTAGAGAGAAATGAGAGAAGGAACTCAGCCTAACAAAATGATGAAACGAGTGACTTCAACTGGGCAAATGGCACATCAGTTACTTCTTGGAACAGCTAGCTCTAGAGCACATAAGACAAGAGGCTGTTCTCAACTTCCTAAGTAAGGCGTGGTCTGCACTGCACAGCTAGCTGTCTTATATCGACCAAATTATGTCAGTGTCTACACAACAGCCTTGTCCCACCGATGTAAGTGCCCTGCTACACTGAAATAATAACTCTACTTCCACGAGAGGTGTAGGGCTTATGTCGGTGTAGGCAGTAATGAGCTGCCAAAATCTTAACAACGGGTTCTCTCCTCACCCCATGAGGGGGTCGTTGCCCACCCCCACCCCCCAGGACTCCTGTCCCATCCAACCTCCCCGCATTCCTTGATGCCCCCCCAGAACCCCTGCCCCATCCACTCCCCTCCCCTGTCCCCTGACTGCCCTCAGAACTGGGCAGGAGGGTCTCATGGGCCACTGTAGTGGGTGCCCACCCCACCCCTAAGAGCTGGAGGGAACTGCCGGGGGGCGAGGTGGGGAGTCCCAGCGGTGCTTACCTGGGGCAGCTCCCAGGAAGCATCCGGCAGGTCCCCCTGGCTCCTAGGGGCGGGGGAGCGTAGCTGGGGGGGAGCAGGGAGAGCGGCTGCTCCCCCACTGATCACATCAAAAGTGGCACCTTAGGCGCCGACTCCCTGGGTGCTCTGGGGCTGGAGCACCCACGGGGAAAATTGATGGGTGCAGAGCCCCCACCGGCAACTCCCCGCCCCGCGCCCAGCCCCAGCTCACCTCCGCTCTGCCTGCTCCCCTGAACCCACCGCCCCCTCTGCTTCTCCGCGCCCTCGACTTCCTGCGAATCAGCTGTTCGGCAGGAAGCCGGGGAGGGCTGAGAAGCAGGCGGCTCAGACGGAGGTGAGCTGGGGTGGGGAGCAATTCTCCTGTGCGCGCGCCCTCCCCGATTACCTGCTGGTGCGGGCGGCCCTCCTCACGTCCCCCGCTAGCTCACCTCCGCTCTGCCTCCCTGGGCCTGAGCGGGAAGCCGCCGCTTGCTTCTCAGCCTGCCCAGCTTCCCGCACGAACAGCTGGTTCGCGGGTAGCCTGGGGTGGACGGAGAAGCAGGGCAGGGCGGCATATTCAGGGGAGAAGGTGGAGGCAGAGCGGAGGTGAGCTGGGGCCAGGGGTAGGGCGGGGAGCTGCCGGTGGGGGCTCTGCACCCACCAAATTTTCCCCTTGGGTGCTCCAGGGCTGGGGCACCCTTGGAGTTGGTGCCTAAGGCGCCACTTTTGGCCGGTTAAATTAGAAGCCCTTTAGAACCGGTTCTCCCTTGCAGAACAGCCAGTTCTAAAAGAGCTTCTAAATTTAACAACCGGCTCCAGCTCACCACTGGGTGTAGGTAGGGCCACTGTTTGTGTAGACACTACCTTACTTAAAACGGCTGGTAGCTTTCTTAGCTGAGAAATTGACAAGAAAGCCAGGCAGCTAGAACCCAGTTGCTCCCTGCCCCTGGAGGGCTGGGTGGCTGGACCCCGTTCCTGGCTGGCAGCTAGGGCAAAAAGCCTGGGCAGCTGGACCCCACTCTGGGCAGGGAATGGGGAGGCAAGAAGCCCCGGGCGGCTTGCACCCTGCTCCTGGTGGGCAACAGGGAGCCAAGGGGAGCCGCCTGCAGAGAGGCCGGGAGCCTGTGGGGCAGCTGGGCTTCCGGCAGAGATGCGAGACCAGGCTCTCAGTTCCACACACTGCCCCTCTGAGGTTGGTGGAAGCACTCTTGATGAGGATGCGCATCACCAACCCAAGGAGGTAGTGTGGACTAATTACTGCGGTGGCTGTAAGTCAACCTAATATAGGTCAACTAGGAGTTAAATCAAGAAGTAAGAATAGCTGAGCCACTAAGGGTGTGTCTACTGTGCAATTAAAAACCCACCGCTGGCCTGTGTCACTTGACTCAGACTCACTTCACTCAGGCTAAGGGGCTGGTCAGTTGCAGTGTAGATGCAGAAGGACCCTGCGAGGTGGAAGGGTCCCAGACTTCAGGCTGCTGCCCAAACCCAGAAGTCTACACTGCAATTAACCAGCCCTGTGAGCCCAAGTCAGCTGGCACAGGCCAGCTGCAGGTGTCTAACTGTAGTGTGGACATACCCTTAGTGGCAGGCTGCCAAGAGGAGGAAAGATTCCAGTAATGAGCATGGTGACACAAAACTTCAAGAAAAGGAGGAAACAAGTAAAAAACCTTAAAGTAAGAAATGAGGAAATTAAAACCCTTGAACTCAGCATGGAGACTGTTTATGCAACCCTAACAGTCCCCAGAACATATGTACCCCTCAATTGGAAAGGGCAGCAGAAAGACAGGAAGTAAACCCGCCTGGCTAAATGGGAGGTTCAAGGGCTATCAGCTAAATAGGTATCCTTCCAAAACTGGAAAGCCAACGCTAGCGAAGCCTGTAAAAGAACATAGAGACTATGTCAGGCAATATGTCTGAAGGAAATCAGGAGGCGTAAGAGGGAATCCAAGGAGAAAATGGCTAAAGGCATAATAACAAATCACAAGACATGTTTAAAGTACATCAAAAGCAGGACACCTGTCCTATGAGAGAACTCGGGAGTCTGGTGGGCTGCTGCAGGATAAAGAGAACAATTAAGGAGGATGAGGAAGTGATTTTTATAATAAAGATGAGGCACTGCCAGAAATTGTGGTGTCAAAACAGGAAGTACTAGAGCACACTGATCATTGAAAGATTGAATCTCCAGGATCAAATGGTTCACATCTAAAAGGAATCCAGTAGTCCCTTTGGATAGGGCACTGGATATGAACTCAGGAGAGTAGGGCAGTTCTGCTGTTGACTTGAAGTGAAACCTTAGACAAGTCTGTGCCTCAGTTTCTTCATCTGAATAATGGGGTATTTAATATAAAGCTTCTTGAGATATACAGTTGGAAAGTGCAATATGTGGGATAGGTATTGTTTATTATTGAGAAATGAAATGGCCGAGCTGCTTATAAAATATGTAATCACTTGTTAAAATCAGCTACAGTACTGGTCAGCTGGTGGGTAGCAAGTGTAAAAACAATGCCCAGGGTGATGTGGGGAATTACAGATCACTGAGTCTTCAGCACTAGGAAAATTCACTAAAGTAATCATTAGAATTATACACCACCATGATGAACTGGATATAAGGGAGAAACCAGCATGGCTTCTACAAAGGAAAATCACACTTTGCTGATACATTGCAATGTTTTGTACATGTCAGTACAAATGGGTGAAGAGGGACCAGATGGTTTAGCTCAGGTATCTCTGAAACAATGAGATCCTAATTCTGATTGGGGCTTCTGGGTGCTCCACTAATACTGCATGATTATAGTGTGGTGATCCGGCCAGGCAGGAAAAGCAAATTGGGAGGAGAGGCAGAGGCAAACCAAGACAAATGGGTCATTTGAAATTTTTAGGACTTTATAAGGGAAAACCCCAGAGGTTAACAAGTTGGTACCAGGAGCTTAAATCATGTAGAACATTGCCAAAGAGTTACTGTTCATAGTTAAATTATAAGTTACCAACTTGTTAACCTCTGGGGCTTGTACACGCTGGGCAGTTAGTACCAATGGATTGTTATTAAGAAGAACAAGAGATTCTTAACAATAGACTGTGTCACTTCACAGAAGAGTCAACTTTTCTTCTCCTTGGCTGCAAGTCCAGCTCCACTCTTGCTGGCCTGTTCTTTGCTTCTCTTTGGCTTGAAGGCTCCTAGATTTGCTGTTCCTCTGGCTGTATGTCTTTTCACAGCATTTATCTACAAGTGGGGTTTCTTCACCTAGTGGGCCCTCATTTGTGCATTAGGTCCTTTCGAACTGTATCCCATCACTAGATGGTCACAGTCACTCTCTTGTCTCACGTGCTTTAGGTCCCTTGTGGGTGGCCTTCTCGTTTACCATTTTCAGGCTCTGCTTTCATCTAACTCAGCTTTTTGATCAAGTCCCTTTTTCACCAGTTCTATTTCCTTTCAATTTTTTCCCTTGATGCTCTGTCTCTGGTAAGTCTGTAGATATCATTTCCCTCAACTTCCCTTCTTTATTAGTGCCTGCTCCCGCCCGCCAAGTCTGGTTATTTTTCTGCTTCTCCTGACCTGAAACCTTTGCTGTTTTCCTTCTTTCCTCCTTCTCACTTCCCAGTCCCCTACTTTTATTCTCCTGTTCTTCTTTTATTTTATCACCTCCCCTCCTACCCAGACTCCGGTTCACCCACTAGCTCAGCATCTCGATTCTTCTCCTTCTCTAACAGCTTTTCCCAACTGCCCCTTTGAGTGGATTCAGAGCCACCTCCCCAGTTCAAGCTGCCCTCCCATTGGCCGTCCTCTCCCCAGGACAGGATCGTGTTCTGCTGCATTGCAGCTGGAGCAGGGGCCAGTGCCAGGGGGCAGATTACTGTACTACTATTATTATAATAGTGATTATTTGATAGGGCTGCCGGTGATAGCAGGGATGGAACCGTTGTCCCAGGAGATCCCTTCCGGTTCTGTGTCCTACTAAGGAAACTATGTCACAATTGTCTCTTACAGTTTGGTGATTGAACAATGGGGCCCTGATCTAAGCACTACTGCAAACTGCTCTTCTTAATTACTGATGACTTCATCTGCAGTTATATTACATAAAGAGTGGGGATATGAACCCTCCCCTCCCCCGCTTCAGGGCATGAGCAAGCCTCTAACTGATGGGTGTGAGGAAGATACTTCCCCTATGGATGGGTTATTCCAAATTTGTCCACTCTGGGGTTTCTTGTGCCTTCCTCGGAAGCAGCTGGTACTGGCCACAGTCAGAGACAGGGTATGGGGCTAGACAGGCCCCATCCCTGATCCATGGTGGCAATTCTTCAAGTCCTGGAAGTTAAGGAGGGGTAGAACATGCTTGTTTTGCATGGAAATACTGAGAAACTCAGATGCATCCAATCACTTGCTGTTTGTTTCCCATTTACAGGAACCCGGGGAAACTGTTCTCCACCTGGCAGTGTTGTTAGCTGACCGAACCTCTCTACACATTGTAGATTTTCTGGTGCAGAACAGGTAAGCTGACTGCAGGCACTAGCAGGGGTAGGACTGTCTGCTCAGGCTAAGACACATAATGTCATCAGCGGAGTTAGTGCTGGTGGAAGGTGCTGGATAGCCTTGTAGACTAAGTGCCTCTGGATATCTCCTGAAGTACCACCAGGGGACAGCACCAGGGCATTTCCCTGTGGAAGTGCCTCAGTTTTGACTTGGAGAAACCATCTTTAGGGTTAGAGGGGAATTCATGGCCATGGCCCTTCCCTGGGCTCTCTGCTGAGGGGAGCAATGACTGCCAATGGGGATGGAGATTTTCCAACTAGGACATGTGTCCCCCTGGGTGGTTCAGCCCATGCCCCTCCTCCCGCCCCACCACTAAACAGCTCTCCAATGGGCACGCCCACCCTGACTGCAGTCCACTGGTGACAGGCTCTATATCCCATTGGCGACTACTCTGGGCCTGCCAGGCTCGAAGATGAGCTTCCCAAGGGCCAGCTCTTGCTTTTCTGAGTGAGTCTGGTTCTTCCTGAACAGGAGAAGGTATATTTTTGTTCCTTCTGCATTCAAGCCCAATGCACCATTGATTGGGGTGGAACCAGCATTAAAGTCTGTCTCCCTAAGGGCTGCCCCACAGTGTCTGGGTACCTCCCAAGTGTTTATGGATTTATCTTCCCAGCACCCTTGTGAGCTTAGACTCCGTTATCATCATCTGAGGGGGCCATTTAGGGATCTGGAGCAAAAATTGGGGATTGACGCTGCTTTGAGCAGGGGGTTGGACTAGATGACCTCCTGAGGTCCCTTCCAACCCTGATATTCTATGATTCTATGATCTCCAGTTTACAGAAGGCAGATTGGAGACTCAGCAGGAGAAAGTGACTTGTGCAAGGTCACACAAGAAAGTTCTTGGAGCTGGGAATGGAATTCAGCTCTCCTGGATTCCAGCTCATACAAAAGCATCCTTCCTCTAGATGATCCTTCTAAACCCTTATCTTCTGCATCACTTCCTGTACTGTGAACTCTTCTCTTTATCTCTAACCCCCACTTCCCCCACGACCGTATATGGTTGTAAAACTTGAAAGCTGATAAAAGTGTATGCTCATTCCATACAAAATTCCATGCTGACATCACTCAGTGATGCATAGCTGTGTCGTCACGGATGTGCAGTCCTGTGTGATCTGGTACGCAAGTGCAGGATTGTGTTCTGAGTTCGGCTGCTGCTGCAGTAGAGTGGGTATTGTACCAGCCACACAGCACTGCCCATTGCTGGGGAACGTGCACACAGCTGCCAAGATTGGGGAAATTCCATGAGTAGAATATTCAATGAGAAGATTTGCATATTTTCACATAATTTGCATACAATCCTAATTATTTTAATAAATCCTGTGTGATTTATTACTGGAGGCAGCATCTGGCAGCTTGGGATGAGACAGCCTCTCCTGACCCTTTTCAGACCCTGGCTTAATCTGGGCCCCAATCAGTCCCTTCTGTTCAGCGTGTGTCACATCCCCACCCCCATAAAGAGCTGTCCCCTCCTGCCTGAAGCCATGTGCCACAACAGCCTCTTGTGGCTACGGGATGAACTGCAGTCGCTGCCCGCAGCTCAGTCAAATGCGCGAGGTCCCAGGTGAATTGTCAGCAGGCATGGCAGGGCTGCCCAGTGCACAAGAGCTGCACAATATGCCAGACATTTGGCAGCCCTACATTCACATGCCTTGGCTAAAAGCCTGAATGGGCAGTATCAGCTCTGATCTACATTCCTGTGAGCTAGGGAGAAGGGTTTGGGGTTGAACGTCACGCAGTTATTGTTACAGACGAGAACTGCTCTTTCTCAAGCATACTGATACTGACTGTCCTTTGCCCCAGTGGGAGCCTTGTGAAGCAGACAGTGAAGGGAAACACACCGCTTCATTACTGCTGCCTCCACAATAAACCCGAGTGCCTCAAGCTCTTTGTGAGAGCCAAAGCCAGCATTGCCATCAGTAAGTGACTGCACGGGCTCGGTTCTCCAAACAGGGAAGAAGATGTCGGGGTTGGGTTCCTTATTTTTTACCGTCTCACTCGCAGGGCCTGTGTCTGCTCTCTGCACCTTGCATGTCTTACTGGAAACAGAACAGGAGCCCTTTGCACCAGGCCAAATGCAATAGAAGAAGCACGCAGAACCAAGTGGCTTTTATACACAGAATGTGTAGCATTGTAAATCCACAGGACAATGTGTCTCAGGAGCAGCGCTGAGGTGGCCCAATAGGGTCGGCAGTACATGGTGTGTAACAGGGTTTATGGCTTAGCTCTGGTTAGAGAAGTCACGTGCTGATCCTTGATGACTCAGTGTATGGTAAGAATCCTGATTCCTTCAGGAGATACCTGTATAGGAGAGGCTGTGACTGTGAATGTGACAACCATGAACTTTATACAGGAGTGACTATTCCAGGTCACAGGAAGGCAGATATTGCTGACCCATTGGCTCAGAGTTACTTGTATTTTACTGACCGATTGTTTTGAAGCAGCTCTGAGCACCTCTGAGGTGTCACTAATGCCTATTAAGCAGAATCCCAAAACAAAAACTTGTTACAGTTAAAGTTAAGTGCAAGTCAAGAGACATTTTACGATAAACCCATCTTAAACCCCTCAGACATTAACAGTTTGGACAACAACCTATATTCGAGCATCTGCAGACACACACACACGTACCATTAAAGACAAAAATGTTCAATGACCACCACTCAAACAACCTTAACTCTGCCCCTGCATTTGTGTTAATATGTTAGGCCCTGACCTGACCTCTGCTAGAGACAACAGCAGTCTTTGCTTTTACTTTATTGGGAGCTCCCTTGGTCCTTTGTGCTCCTATTACCTAACCTTATATGTGTCCATCTTCTAGTGTGTAATTCTATGTCTGATTTGTGATGATGTGCACAGTTCCTGTGTTAATATAATCAGTGTGGATCTTTCTCAGCTGGTGTAGCAGTTCTGGTTAGTTCATACAGTAACTTCGTCTCTAACAATATGTCTTTAATTGGGGGTGCATGGTATTAGTAGTAGGAAAAAAATCACTCTTTGGATGGGTTTGCATGCTATGCTGATGGGCCCTGTAACAAACTTTAGACACATATTGTGATGGGGTGTATAGACCCCATGCAGACAAAGAAGGGCTAGCCCCACCCTTTTGGCCCTGTGAATTATGTATGATAGGGAAGAGGCCTTTAAAAGGGAGGACACGGCTGTCGGCAGGGTGGGAGAGGAGCAGGATTGCCCTAAGCTGCAGACTGCAGGAGTGATTCCTAGCCAGGAGACCTTCATCCTGAACAACAGATTCCCAGCGTAAGATGGACAGGCTGAGCCTGACTCGGAGGCCTGGCCAGACCAACTTCCCCAAAACCCAACACATTGGTGCACTGTAGACTTGCTGCACCCCTCCCTTTTTGCTGGGGCCCCTGGGAGGGAGTATCCCTGAATGCCTTGGGGTTTGTGACTTTCATTTTTGATCCCCGCCTCTGGAGAGACTTAAAAGGGCACACAAAGGGCAGAGCCCCCACCACCCTGAAATAGTAAGGAAGTGGGGCCTGGGCTGGGACCCCCCAGTGCAGATAACTGAGCATTGTCAGGTTCCTGCCCTCCCCCCGCCCCCCAAGGGAGGAACCACCAATGACTCTGTTACACGCATGAATTCAGGGATTCCTGAATTAATAAAGTGCCTTTAGTTTTGTGGACTGGATTTTAGCTTTACAAAAGACCTGATTGATGACAAGTGGTATCGGAGGTGATAAACACAGGCATATCTTGAGACTAGTCTTGCGATTTTATAAATGTTATCTCTGTAAGCCAGGCAGTGTATGCTGGCTGGTGAAGAGCTCCAATCACTCCAGGAGCTACAATCAGTGAGGGAATTACTGCAGCCCTGGGACAGGTAGACAACTCCAGAGAAGTACCACCCCCAGGGGAAATTGCACAGACTAATTCAGACCATTCAAGAGGCCCAGGAGACAAAGAAGAGCTTGTAAAGGCCCAACCTGAACTGGCTGAGGTCCTGCTTTAGATCCAACAAACTGACATGGTCCTTTGACCAAGGGGGAAAACCCTACCCAAAGGGTTGAAGGACTGTGACCTACCAGATCCCCCACGTGGATGATAGGTGACCTCTGATAAGCTAGAATGTGTTTAGACCTTTCTCTGTTGCATGATATATTTTCTCTAATACTTTTCTCCTAAAATCAATGTTCTATGTTCCGTGAAATCTCTCTGGTACCAGGTAACCAACTGAACCTTGGAGGATCAAAGTAAAATGCAGCTGCTGAGTGAGGTCAGATGTACTGGAATAATCACCGTGAATTGCAGGGGGACTGCAGCCTAAACCCCCAGACTGAAGGGAGAAGGGAGATGGCTGGAGGCCTGAGATCTAAAGGGGTGCCCTTTAGCAGACAATGGAGGGGGTCAGAGGTGCAGTTACCCTGAAACAGTGACACAAGCTTTCTATGAATAAGAGTAATCTCTCCATGCTTTTAGGTGCAGTTCTGAGAGAAAGCTCTGTGATAAATGGATCATTTCATTCATTGAGTGTGCTTTCTCCTTAGGGCAGAGTTAAAGTTGCCCCCAAACAGTTAAAGTTGTTTGGGTGTTGGGCATTGAGAAAGTTGCTGCTGATGTCTAATTTGTTTAGGTATCAATTTCTATATATACCTGTTAATGTTGAGTGGGGTTGCTTTTATGTGTCCAATGTGGTCTCTTCTCTGGACTATCATGTGCTACTTTAACTGCAAATTGACAAAGTCTTTGGGTTAGAATCCCTGTTTTGGTAAGTCCCAGCTGGAATCCAAGGCCAGATTGCTCTCTGGAGAGCTCTGTGCACATCACTGTAAAATTAGTTAATGCTTTCTTAGCCAGATGTGCAGAGGTTTCCTCAGAGCAGCTATGGGTGTTTAACCATCTCCATGGTTCACAGCCCTTCCGCTAGGCCAGCTCCCAGTCACCAGCCAGTCATCCTCACTCAGCCAGATCTCACTGTCCCCTTCCAACTCCCAGTCAATCAGTCCTTGCTTTCTAGCTGCAGCTCTGCTCACTATCCCCATCCCCAGGCCTGTTCCATGGACCAGAATCACCTCAGCTCTCCCGGCCAGCCCTGTTTGCAAGTGCCAGACCTCAGGCAGTGCTGGCTCCTCATCTCCAGTCCTGCAGCCAGCTCCTCCCTTTGGCTCCTGCTGCACCACTATGCACTCTCCTCTCTCCACTGAGGTCTGTAGAAGGGGAGCCCCATGCAGCTGGACCTATATAAAGTCTGCCAGAGCAGGGCTCCCATCCATTAGACCAATCAGGGCTCCCGTCCATTAGGTCTCTGCACATCAGAGCCTCCCCCTTTCTGTCTCTTTCCAGCCCCCTCCAAGGCCCCACCAGTAGTTTCCTCCCTACAGCCTCTCAGCTCTGCCTGCTCCCTCCAGTGGTGCTTCCAGTGCTCCCCATGAAGGGGACCATTGACGGAGAGAGCTATAAGAGTTTACCCTAGCTGAGGGTCTGTCCCAGGACATTTGTTCAACATCTTCATTAATGATCTGGATGATGAGATGGATTGCATCCTCAGCAAGTTCGCAGATGACATTAAGCTGGGGGGAGAGGTAGGTATGCTGGAGGGTAGGGATAGAGTCCAGAGTGACCTAGACCAATTGGAGGATTGGACTAAAAGAAATCTGATGAGGTTCAGCAAGGACAAGTGCAGAGTCCTGCACGTAGGATGGAAGAATCCCATGCACTGCTGCAGGCTGGGGACCAACTGGCTAAGTGGCAGTTCTGCAGAAAAGGATCTGGGGATTACAGTGGACAAGAAGTTGGATATAAGTCAATAGTGTGCCCTTTTCGCCAAGAAGGCTAACGGCATATTGGGCTGCATTAGTAGGAGCATTGCCAGCAGATGGAGGGAAGTGATTTTTCCCCTCTATTGGGCACTGGTGAGGCATCTGGAGTATTGCATTCAGTTTTGGGCCTCCCACTACAGAAAGGATGTGGACAAATTGGAGAGAGTCCAGCGGAGGGCAACAAAAATTATCAGAGGTCTGGGACACATGACTTTTGAGGAGATGCTAAGGGAACTGGGCTTATTTAGTCTGCAGAAAAGAAGAGTGAGGGGGGATTTGATAGCAGCCTTCAACTACCTGAAGAGGGGTTTCAAAGAGGAAGAGGAAAGGCTGTTCTCAGAGGTGGCAGACGACAGAACAAGTGGTCTCAAGTTGCAGTAGGGGAAGTCTAGGTTTTATATTAGGAAAAACTATTTCACTAGGAGGGTGGTGAAGCACTGGAACGGGTTATCTAGGGAGGTGGTGGAATCTCCACCCTTAGAGGTTTTTAAGGCCTGGCTTGACAAAGCTCTGGCTGAAATGATTTAGTTGGGGATTGGTCCTGCTTTGAGCAGGGGGTTGGACTAGATGACCTCCTGAGGTCTCTTCCAACCCTAATCTTCTATGATCCTATGATTAATTGCTTAGCAGTGAGAAAGGTAATTGAATCGGATGAAGAACTAATCCCCAGGGCCTAAATTCATAAAAGTCATTAGGGTCCCAAGGCCCAGTTTTAGGCTCCACTGAGATCCACAGAATTCCAGCTGAGCCCTGAAGGCTCCTGAACTCACTCAGCGCCTACATTTTTGCCGTAGAAAGTTCCCGTGGTGCCTAAGTTACTGCCTCTAGGCATGTGCGCTCTGCTGCCCTCTCGACACCTGGATGTCTAAACCCCAGGCCATGCACAAGGCAGGGAAAGATAGGCATTCAGCCATCTAAGTCGGGGTGGGACCCCAGCCAATAGCTGGGCTCAGAGGCTGCCTACAGTCTCAGGCCCCTCAGGCAAGTTCACACAAAACAGTGTGGTGGGAGGAGGAGGACCAGGCCCTCCCTCATAACTATTAGCCCAATGGTCAGGGTACTCACTGGAATGTGGGAGACCGTGGGTTCAAGTCCCCCCTCTGCTTCAGGGGAAGAAGGGGTTTGAACAGGGAGCTGCCACGCTCAAGTGCAGCTCAAACCACTGTGCTGTAGGATATTGTGATGGGGGGGCTACCTCAGTCTCTTCTGTTGAAGTTCTTCTATTGTAGATAAATAAGTAAATAGTCATTGAAGCAGGGGGCCTAGACACTGGGTCTCCCACCTCCTGGATGAGTGCTCTGCCCACCAGGCTACAGAGTCATTCTCATGCTTGTGCTCTCACACTTTCCCTCCCGCACTCGCTTCTTGCAAACTGGCATAGGCGCCTAATTCCAAAGAGGGTTTCTGGCTGAAAATCACTAGCAGAGAAAGGCACCTACTTCTGAGAGAGAGCTGGGGCTTAGTGCATACCCCTCTGGTTGGCATCTCCAAGATGGCTAGCATGCTGGCTTTTATGATTTGCATTCTAAGGTGCATCTCTCGCCCCACTCCTAGGCGCCTACCTCAGGCTTCGAGAGTCACAGGTTGTTCCCAGTATTTTCTAGGTGCCCAAGAGTTCAGCGTTGCAACGCTCAGTGTCCCCACCCTATGTCCTTTTGTGCATTCAGGCCTAAGTGGCTGAGGGAGCTCGACTCTGTTCTGACTAGGATAGCTAACTTTTGTTTCCAAGCTAAAGACGGGTCAGACTGGGGAGAGAGGTGGGTGTTACTCTTCTGGGCTCTGCCTGCAAAATAAGCTCCACCCTGGTGCATTCCCAGCACAAGACACCACGCACAGTAGATTATGTCGATGTTCAGAATATGATCATGTGCTGACTGGGCTCCTTGAGTTTGATTCTGCCTCAGCAAGGCCTGAACAAGCCTTTGAGCTCTGCTGGGCTCAGTGCCTTTTAGACTGGGGAAGAATTGAATGATGGCATCTGCCCAGTGCCACCCACCTGCAGCACCAACATGAGCCGTTACTCCGTAAACGGCAGGTGCGTGGCCCTCCCTCTCCTCTCTTCCAGGGGGAGGAAATAGTTCCCAATGGTGACACCTGAACAGGACTGGCTCTAGGCACCAGCAAAGCAAGCACGTGCTTGGGGCGGCACAGTTCCGGGGGTGGCGTTCCGGCTACGCTTTTTTTTTTTTCCCCTTTGGCAGTTGCACTCTCGGAGCTTGGGTCGGCTAAAAACCTAGAGCTGGCCTTGCACCTGAATGTTCCTCCCTAGGCCTCTGAGCAATCACCTCCCTGAGATGAATGAGGCAGGGCACACCTTTCAGAGCTGCTGTTCCAGACTCAGGCAGACATGCCTGCACAAGTGACACTTTGCTCACACTTTTGAGGTTTTCTTCCCACAACAGCTAGAGACTTCCTTTTTTAAAAAGAGATTCTGGAGAACAAAAGAGCAGGCATGGAGCAGCACTGGTATGGCGTATGGGCATATGCCAGCTGGTGTTGAGCCCTGACCAAAGATCTAATAATCTGCTGTGCGTGAGGGTATGAAGAATGTTCCCTGTGTTTGACCTTTGAGATTTATAAAGAATTCCACTGTAAAGTTCGGGGTGGCAGTACAATCACGACAACTAATTAGTGTCTGTATCTTTGTCACGCATTTGTCAGTGGTGTCACACATTTACCTTTAAAGGCTGCCTCCTGTGAGAGGAACCATTTAGTAGCAATGGCTGTTTGGTTATTCTCTCCTCTTTACAGTCCCTGGCTGCACACATATCTTTGCTCATGTGCAGAGCAAATTCTGCAGGGGCCAATCAGGGGGCTAAAAGTGTGTCCTGACCTGAGGGAAGCCAAAACTCCCAAAGCTTGGCAGCCAAAAGTTAAACTCCCCTGTGCCAGTGCCGCACCAGTTGCTCTGGAATCCTGCATCCCACATGGAAGCATCCAAACAACTCGCTCACTCAGAGCAAGAGCTAGAGGAGACGGGGGTTAATGTGGAACTCACAGGGCAGCTCTATCGAGAGTTGCTACCATGCCTCCCTAGCAGGAACTGCCTTAGCGCTCACAGGGCTTATGACAGCTGCTTTTTCCCCACAGCCAATGAAGCTGAAGAGACAGCCCTGGATGTGGCCAGGTGCATGAGACACTCGCTATGTGAAGAACTGGTAAGAAAAGGCACCTTACAGTCTCCACCTTTGGGGTGTGAGCTCCATGCAGCAGGTGGGGTGCTCAGTAGCTAACCAGGGATTGGACCTCATTAGAAGGGGAAGGGGTCAGCCCCACTACACTGCTTCTGCATGGTGTTTCCCCGAGCTCACATTGCACTCCCTGGAGCATAGATCTAGCAGTATGCTGGGCAAATAGCTCCATTCTAAGGTCTTGCCTCTTGTTTAGCGGAGGTCCATAGTGCTCAGCTTTATTGCCCATATTTGCATAGTGCCAACAAGACACCTAAGCTTCAGGCCCAGGCTGCACCGGGCTCCATGTGACAACTTGGCTGAATTCTGTGAGGTTGGTCTCTTCTTGGTCTGGAATCTGACCTGAACTTTGCCTGATTGATAGGGGGTTCTGAGCTTAGGGGTGGGGGGAGAGATTGGGGTTGCCCCTCCCACTGGCTCATCCAGGATGGCCTAGGAGTGCTGCAGGCAGTGCATGCTGCTTCTGCTGGCCCTGGCTGACAGTGATGCCCTGATGCAAGGCCTTGTCTGAGTTGCTATGGCTCTGCTGGTACCCATGAGGGATGCAGAGCAGGACATAAAGTGACCTCAGGTAGATGCCTGGTCTGCTCTTGTTGACAGAGAATGGGATTCGTTCAGACCCCACTTGAAGGATGGGGTAGCCAGTTTGGAGACATTTCTAGTGGTAGTGCAGACTTTGGGGTTAGAGAGATGTTTCTTCTCTCAGCTAGCAAAATCAGAGTCAGTACTGATGGGACATAGTCTGGATTTGCCAGGTTGAGAGGTCTCTGTGGCTATAGCTGCTGGGCTCAGAGCAGTCTGCTGTGCGATGATCTCCTCCTGGCATATGGCAGGATCCCACACCCAGAAATCTTGCTTTTGTGCTGCCCAGGCCCATGTGTTAGGGCTTCAGTGCAAACAGCAGTGTCCTGGAAAGAGGACGAAGGCTGCAGGAAAGTCCCCAGGTAGAGATGGAGCAGCCTGGGTGCCATGCCTACCAGCTGGAAATCACTGCTTCAGACTGAGGTGTGTCTTCCCCCAAGACCTGTCTCTGTGACCCTGGGCTGCCCACTCCACTTTCAGCCTTGATGCAGAGCGTTGTAGGTGGGTATAGGAGAGAGTTTGACCTGAGCCTGATTCCTCTGTGTTCCAGCTGCTGCAGGCTCAAAACAATCAGTTCAACATGCGTGTTCACGTGGAATATGAGTGGCGGCTGGGCCAGGATGACATGTATGAGAGCGACGATGATCTGGATGAGAAGGTGAGATCCCAGCATACTACAGCTGTCCTCAGCTACAAACAGAGGTTCTTGCCCACATATATATAGATTAGTATGGACCCAGCACAGACCTGGCTCAGCACTTCTTCTTATCACTGAGCCATTAACCGGGGCTGCATGTGCCTATCTTGCCCATCTACCTTATTGCAGCTGTCTCTGATTCTGCCTCATTTTCTTTTGAGGTTATCATGTGAAACTGTATTGGATGCTTCACTGAAGATGAGCAAAAATATAGCACCCATTTTCTCCTCTTAGCTATCCATGTTGTGCCATCAACACAGGAGCTGAAACTGGGCTGGAATGGGATTTGCTGCAGCCATGCTGCTTGCTGTTTATCACCTGCCTTATTATTGTTACAGTAATTTACCAGGCATGGAACTCTTTCATCCAGCCTTCTGCCTGCTTAGAAATTGGCATGATACATGCATGTATCATGTGCTCAGGGAACTCGGCAGTTGAGGGTGAAAGAGCTTTTCAGCTGAAGCTTGCTGGATTGAATCCAGCCCAAGGTTGCCGTGACCAAAAGTCTTCAGCAGTTCACAGCTCCACATAAACAACATGCCTGTCTCTTCTTTTCAGTTGGGTTCCCCGAAGGAGTGTATTCCCCACCCTCAGAGCTACTACCATTCACCTGCTACTGCCTCCCAGCCATGGGGAAATGCAGCAGGGCTTTCAAAGGGTGCAATTCCAGCCCCCCAGGGGAAATTGCATGACATCTATGCACGCCCTCATTCCCACACTCGTGACATACCAGCAGCCCCTGGCTCTGCTTCATGTGTGCCGCCTCTTCCACCACGCAGTGTAATCCAAGGTGAGACTTTCCTTCGTGGTAGCCCTGCTGCAGCAATGGGGTTTGTGGGGTAGGGCCAGTCCCAGAGCAGTGGAGTCTGGCTGGATAGATTTCAAACAATTGTGATGCCCTTCCTTCTTATCCGAGGCAAAATTGGCAATTAATTGTCCTGTTGGCTCCACTGACAATACCCCATCTCTGCAGCTCCCTACCCCATCCCCCGGGGCCTGACCACCACTGGGCCAAGCCCTAGAGCAAGCGTCAAAGCAGCCAGGTTCAGACCAATCTGCCTACAGCAAATGTCTGTGAGGAAGTGTCTTCAGTTATTCTCCGTGTACGGGGCGCAGTGACGTCTCAGGGGCTGAGGTGGGGCAGCCCCCCAGGATGTGGACGGCACAGTGACATCTCAGGGGCTGAGGCGGGGCAGCCCCCCAGGTGCAAGGGGAAGCATGATTAGCTAGCCATGCAATTCAGTATCAGCCCCTCTACATTTTTTTGCCCACCTCAGGCCAGATTCTCAGCGGGTGTAAATCAGCCTTGCTATGTTAATGTCCATGTAGCTACTCTGATGTACACCAGCGGAGGCCCTGTCTACCAAAGCTGTCAGTAGCCCCGCCCTGTACGTGTCCCCCTCCCTCTCCTCTCACTGCCAGACTTGCTGTTGGTTCTGTGTAGCTCCCATCGTGCCCCTGCCCGCTTCTCCTGCCATTGCTGTGGACCCTGGAGTAAGGAAGATCCTGTTGCTACCTCTGAGCATGAAGCACAAACGAACCTCATCGGATCCTGCGCCCTGGGTGCCGTTCAGCCCCATGCAGCCCAGCCACGGCAGCCTGGCTCCAGGTAAGGGACTGGCCAGCAGGATAGGGCTCTGTGGGGAAGAAGCTTGGGGAGCTGAGGACACTCGTTCTGGCTCCGTTGCCCTTGGGATCCAGCCCTGCCCAAGGTAGACACCGTTCCTGTCAGTCCTGGCCTGGTGGGCATGTCAAGCTGCCTGCGATTGCAGGGTCTGGCCCTTCCCGTTGAATACTGGGAGATGTACCCCCCCCGAAGGCCAGAGAGCACAGGGGTGGAGAGGATCCCCAGAGGGCAGCAGACCGAACTGTGCAGCTTCCAGGGACTAGCCCTGTGCCAGCCCTTCACCCTGGATTGTTCCCTTCCCTGGGGCTCTGAGGCTCCTTGGCCAGACCTGTGGGGCATGGGGAACGTAGTGAGCCTCGGAGCCGTATGTGATCCGAGTGCAAAGCGTCTGCACCTGGGAATCCCTGGCCATCCTGGCGGGTGAAGGGTACATAGCTCCCAGCTCTGGGCCAGGCCTGTTCCCCGGCCCAGCTCTGCTCTCAGGGATGCTACGGCAGTAGCTGAATGCTTGCCCCATGCCCGGGAGGATGTCCCCGGTGCTGAGCGAGGGTGGGGTGCGACAGAGCATGGCTCCACTGTGCACATTGTCCATCGGTGGTGGGTCAGCAGCTGCCGAGAAGGCACCACCCGCGGGCAACACACCACCGGCTTCTCCAGTGCTCAGGCCATTTCTCTTCTCCCGCTCAGATTCTGGATCCTTCTCACCTCCCAGAGGCCATTCTGCAACAGGAGCCCCTCCCAGGAGACTGAGGTAACTCCCCATGACTGAGCTCACTGAGGGGCAAGGCCCTGGCACCCCTTAGCCTCGGCCCGAGTTCACATGAAGCTGAGAGAGCTGGGGCCTAGTCATGTCACTTGACTACAAGCCCCATGAACCTGGGACGAGCTATGCAGGGCCTCTGGGGGTCACAGGGGAGAGCTCCCTGGGCAGAAGGCCTCTCTGTGGGGCAGGGTAACCTGGGCAGGGAGGCTGTGGGGGGGCTCTGTGGGGCAGGGTTACCTAGTCAGAGGGGTTGGGGGGCTCTGTGTAGTGGGGTTATGTAGGCAGAGGGGCCGGGGTGGGCTCTGTGGGGCAGGATTCCTGGGTCTGGGGCTCTCTGGAGGGAGCTCCTTGCACAGCTGGGGGCTTGGCAGTGTTCGGGGGAGGTGAGTGCCCTGATCGTGCCTGGTGCCCAATGGGAGGCCCTGAAAGAGGTGGGTAGGGGGCAGGGGGACACTGCCGTCTGCAGCCATTGTCTCCCAGGGCTGCTGTTCCAGGACTGGAACCCCTGGCAATGGCACTGGGTGCCACGTGCTGCTGTCACTAAATACCATATCTCAGTGCCCTGACATGGGCGTGTCTGGCCAGCTGCCCTGTACGATGGCCCCTTCCTGCGGGAGGGGTGGTGGCTGTGATACTACGGCGAGGTGTGGGTGAGGCTTTGCCCTCTCACCTCCTCTCCCCTTCCCCATGGCAGGAGCCCCAAGCTGCCGTCCATGGAGGCTGCAGCATGGCTGGCTCTCTGGAGTGCCTTGTGGCCTGCTGGATGCAGTGGGGCTCCCGGAGGGCTGCCTCCATCACTGGAGAAAGACTCCAGGCCAAGCCCATCACCCAGCTAGTGTCGTACTCCTCTGTGGCTCTGCCTGCCCGTGGGGCTGGCTGGCAGTCAGCAGCCAGCAAGGGAATCTCACGGAGCCCTGGAGCCCACCTGAGATCTGCTGCCCACCAATACATGCCTCAGGAGTGCAGGGTACCTGGGGCCCCATTCCGCACCCCACCCATCCTCGTCCTGTCTGGGTGACCAGCCCTTCTCTGCGGCTTCCCTTAGCACCGGATCCCGCCAGGTCACCAACCACTCCTCCACCAAGGACATGACACAGCCTGGTAAGGACGACTTGAGCCCTGCTTGGCTACCAGAACCTACCCACGGTCTGCCACATCATGCCCAGCTCCCTGCCCTTGCGCCACTCACTTTGGAGCCACTGCCTGCCTAGCCCAGCTGCCTGCCTCCATCCCACCCCTCTCCAACCCCCTCACCTACCCTCTGCCATCTGACCACTCCCCAACCTCCTCCTGCAGCCCCTCCACCATCCCTCCCCTCACCCAGCACTGCCACCCTGCACTGCCCCACCCCTCCCCCAAACCCCTCTGCCACCCTACCTCTCCCACAGCCCCTCTGCCATCCCTCCCCTCGCCCAGCTCTCTGCCATCTAACCCCAGCCCCACTGCCCGCTGCCGTCTTGCCCCAGCCCAGCTGTTCTGTCTCCCTCCTTTGCCCAGCCAGCTGTCCAGGGTAGTGAGGGGGCCTGGCTGGCACAGTGTGGTGCTGCCCTGGGGATGGTGCTGATTGCCTGTGAAGAGAAGGAGTTGGTGACTGTTCTGCTGGTGTCCTAGCTGCCCTGGAGACAGTGGAGACACTCTGTGAGGCCGGCCCCAGCAAAGGAAGAAGCCATGGGCTGCCGTGGACCTCGCAAGATCCAGGTGGAGGCCCTGGCCCAGCACAGGACGTGCCGCCCCCTCTCCCAAGTAGGAACACCCTGGTAGGTGCTCTGGTCTGGGATGTCACGCTCAGATCCCACTTCCTCACCTGCCTTTTCTCTCCATATTTGGTTGTAATGTTGGCAAACATGCCCCCCTTCAAACTCCAGTGCTGCACGCTGGCACCCCGGCCACGGACAGGGCTCGGCCTCGCGACTGGCTCAAAGGGCAGCAGAGCGCCACATGGAAATGGCAGGAGCTGATTGCAAGCATGGAGCCCTCCCCCTGCGGAGGCATTCGCAGAACACCATGGGGAGCAGAGGCTAGCCCGAGTCCCTAGGTGCGCAGTCCCTCTCATCCCCACACAGCTGGAGCAGGCTGCCCTGCAGCCAGCAGTTCCACGGGGCCTGATTTCTGAAGGGAGGGACTGGGGGTCCTGTACATCTGGCCTGCTCCCTTCCCCTGAGAGCACATGCAGAGTGGGTGAGCGTGCGTCCCCGGGGAAGTGTCAGCTCCTCTGCCCGGGCAGACACAGGCGTGGGCGTGGGGTACACACAGTGTGCATGGTGAAGACTGCATGCTGCAGATCAGGCCCTCAGCCTCCTGGGGGTGCCCTGTCGCTGGGGCCCTGTGGAGTTCAGAGCCTCTGCCTCACTCTTCCAGCTCTCCCTTGGCATCATGACTAGCACCAACCCTTCCCCCAGGCTCCCTGCCCCCAGGAGAGCTCCACACAAGCCCCCCTCCCCCCTAAAAGCCCGCAGGGAAGCAAATAAACAAGGACACAGGGCTTGCAGTCTTTGGGAAGATTATAGGGTTTCCAGGTGTCCGGTTTTCGACTGTAAAGTCCGGTCGAAAAGGGGACCTAGAAGTATCCAGTCAGATTTACTGACCAGACACCAAAAGTCCGGTTACCTCAGGAGGGAGAGAGGTGCTGGGCCTTCAACCGGGGGCCGCCTCCCACTGCATCTCGTGGGCAGGCAGGCATCAGGCTGCAGCTCCTGTCCCAGCCAGGGAGAAGCAGAGGGAGCCCAGCTGTGGGGGGCAGGGGAGAGAGTTGGAGAGGATCAAGCAATGAGGAAGGGGGACGGGGTAGAGCAGCGAGCCAGGGTGGGGGAGAGGAGCAAGCGGGGGGGGGCTTCAACGGAAGAGGTGGAGCAGGGGCAGGGCCTCAAGGGAAGAGGCAGGTCCCTAGGGAAGAGGCAGGGCAGGGGCTGGGGCCTTGGGGGGAAAGAGGTGGACCGGGGGTCCAGTTTTCAGAAATTAGAAAGTTGTCAACTATATGGAAGAACACTGCAGGTAGGGAGCTGCCAGAGCCACACTACACAGTCTCCAGCATCTGGACCCCTGCAGCCCTTCACCACCCACTCCAGAGCTCCCAAAGCACCCACAGCCACCCAGCACTCGCCTCCCTTTCCCCCTCAGCACTCTCTCAGCCTGATCTCCTGCGGCCCCATGGCATGCCCCTCACTCACCTGCCCTGCGCCGTGCTCCCATGCTTGTTGGTGCCCTCACCCATGTGCCTGGAGGGGATTCTCTCGTGCCCTGAGTGCACGGGGGCTTGGGGACCAAAATGCCCCTGCATTCAGGCTGCATTTGTTTGTGTCTACCAAAGAGCATGGTGCAGGATGCGTTGGACAAAGGGATCCAAGCTTGATGATGATCTCCCCTCCTGATTTGCAGAGTAAACCGCACTTCTTCCGGGTCCGAGCACTGTATGACTGTCAGGCTGACCGTGAGGACGAGCTGACCTTCCATGTGGGAGAGACCATCATCGTGGCCGAAGAGGAGGACTACAATTGGTGGGTAAGTATCAGCCTACACTGTAGTACGCACTGCGGGTTCCACTGTACATACTGATGACCCCTTGACCTGCGCGCCAATCCCCTCCCTAGCCACAGCTCCCAGAATCTTAGCCAAGCTGCCTTCCTCCCTTTGGAGCGCTGTCCTGTTTTTTTCATGGTCTCCTGGTTAGAGCTGAGCAACCCCACTCCTGCCTTGTTGATCTCTGGAGCTCTGCACTCAGCCCTCTGGACTCTCCACTCTGATGTGCTCGCCCATTTGCGCTCTCTTCCTCTCTGTCTCTTGCACTGATACCTGTTAATCCGCTTGCTCCTGTCACACCCTACTCTCCTTCAGCACTTCTGGTTCCACTGTTGCACTATCCAAACTTGCGCTATGCAAACTTGAAATGCAAATATTAGAGTATTGGAAACCAGTTGTACATGTCCCATCTCTACTGAACATCTAGAAATCTAACCTCTGGCTGGCTCTTCCAAGACAAACAATACAAATGTCACCATTTTATTAAAAAAAATATATAATTGTGACTGGTCCCAACTCCCCCCTCTCCGGGGTGTCACCTAGGACTGGGGTACCACTGAGCCTGCCTGACCCACCAGCCTGGGTATCCTTAACACTCTACTGCTCTGCAGCCTGCCAAGCCCTCCCTCAGGCTTCAGACTGCACTTTACTAGAACAGATACAGGTAGGGACACACCCAGCTGCAGATTCCCACAGATGCTGAGATCAGCTCTGCATGAGAAGGCTCAGCTAAGGTACTGCCCAGTACTCAAGTGCACACCCCCCTTTAGAGGGTAAACCCAAAATTATGCAGTCTTCCGCTGCACAGATATCTGTACAACATAAGCTCATGAAATTCTCCCTCAATGTGGAGAGGAATATACACAGCTTTCTGCCCCACAGTTATGATTTTCACCCACTGGTTTTAGACAAAACAAGTTTATTAATGTCAAAAGATAGATTTTAAGTGATTATAAGGGATAGCAAACAGATCAAAGCAGATTACCTAGCATAGGGGTAGGCAATCTATGGCACGCGAGCCGAAGGCGGCACGCGAGCCGGAGGCAGCACGCAAGCTGATTTTCAATGGCACTCACGCTGCCCGGGTCCTGGCCACCGGTCCGGGGGGCTCTGCATTTTAATTTAATTTTAAATGAAGGTTCTTAAACATTTTTACAACCTTATTTACGTTGTATACAACAATAGTTTAGTTATATATTATAGACTTACAGAAAGAGACCTTCTAAAAATATTAAAATGTATTACTGGCACACAAAACCTTAAATTAGAGTGAATAAATGAAGACTCAGCACACCAATTCTGAAAGGTTACCGACCCCTGACCTAGCAAATAAAACAAAAATACAATCTAAGCTTAATATTCTAAAGAAATTGGGTGTGTGTAGCAAATTCTCACCATAAATGTTGTTTTAGGTAGATTGTAGAGATTCTTGAAGGCAAGCTGCACTTGCTTGCAACTTAAAACTCCAGTTATTCCTTTCACAGGCTAGACAACCCTCTAGCCTGGGTTCAGCCCTTCTCCCCTAGTTCAGTCCTCTTTCTTGGGCAGGGAGTCAGTGAAGAACGAACCACGATTATGTCACTCCCCTACCTTAAATGGTTTTTGCATATGGCATGAATCCTTTGTCTCCCAGTTTGATTCCCATGCCTGGTCAGTGGAAAAACACTAGTTTTATCATGGAGTCCAGTACCAGGTGACTTGGTTACATGTCCCTGTAGGGCCACCGCAACCATGACTCAGAGGCTGTTTGCAGCGTCCTCAGGAAGCCTTCCCAAGAAGGCTCCCTGGTGGGAGATTAGCATTTTCTAAGACCTATTGTTCTCCCTAATGGCCCTTCCCAGCCGGCCATCTAGACTGATTGCATACCCCAGGTGTAAACACATTTTAATAGATGCATAGACAATATTCCTAACTTCAGATACCAAAATAATACATGCATACAGATAGGATAATCATATTCAGTGAATCATAACTAAGGTTCCATGTTTGTCACAGAGGTCACGGAAGTCACAGGTTCCATGGCTTTCCGTGACTTCTGCAGCATCCCCGTGCGGCTGGCCCAGGAGCCACCTGAGCAGTTCGGGCAGCCTCCGGGTCAGTCGCACTGGCTGTCGCTGGGGCAGTCTCAGGGCCCCTCTGTCCCCCACAGTAAGAGTTTGGGTGTGTGGGGGCTCAGAGTTTGGGATTGGGGCCAGTGCTAACCTCAGCTGCTAGCTCCACTTGCTGCCTCTGCCCGCAGGCACTGCCCCGGCAGCTCCCATTGGCCACGGTTCCCAGCCAATGGGAGCTGCAGAACCATGGCTTGGAGCAGAGCAGAGGCAGCACGTGGAGCTGGGGCCGCCACTTCCCAGGAGCTGGGTAGGGAACCTGCTCCAGCCCCACCAACCCCCGACCAGCACCCACGCCCCCCCCGGGCCGTGACTCCCCACCCCAAGCACCTGCACCCCCATCCCCAGCACCCACAATGCTTTCTCTGGTTGCACCCCCCTCCCCAGCACCCGCCAGGAACTGCGGCCAATGGCTCCTGGTTGATGGCACAGTAGGGCTAAGGCAGGCTCCAACCCTGCAGCTCCCATTGGCCACAGTTCCTGGCCAATGGGAGCTGCAGAGTTGGTGCTCGGAGTTGGTTCTCAGGGCTCAGGACTGCAGGAACATGCCCCAACCCCTGCCCCAGGCTCAGCCCGGAGCTCCCTCCCACACACCAAAACCTTTGGCCCCAACCCAGAGCCCAAACCCCTTCCCACAATCCAATCCCCTGCTCCAGCCCGGTGAAAGTGAGTGAGGGTGGGGAAGAGCAAGCGACGGAGGGATGGGGGATGGAGTGCGTGGGGTGGGGCCTTGGTGAAGGGGGAGGGCAGGGGTGGGACCTCAGGAAAGGGGGTGGGGGAAGGGTGTTTGGGTTTGTGTGATTAGACAGTTGGCAACCCTAGCTGGAACTCTGGATGGCCGTCCCCTGATTCCTGTAATGACTGGGGCATGGGTGATCAGGCGCCATGCCATGGGTCGAAGCTGGAGTCAGCATTGGGGTTGGGCAGAGGAGCAGGGATGCGGAGTGAGGCAGGAAAGCAGGTACTGGGAACAGACGGGGATCTGGAAAGAGGATGACAGCCACAGGGAGGCAGGCAGGAACCAGGAGTCATGCAAACAGGCAGGGTCCATAGTAGTAGTAGCAGCAGCCAGGGATTCTTCTAGTTGCTCAGACAACTTCCTGTCCCTTTCTGGTCTAAACCGAGCTCCCCAGTCATCCATGGGGCTAGGCATTTCCCCCAATCAGGAGTTTCGGAGGCAGAGCCCTTTGTGAGCAGAGCTTTACTGGTTTCCTTCTACAGTGGCTCAGGTGAGCTGCTGGGTAGTGGCTTTGGACTGAGCACTGTCTGGGGACCCAGGGGCCCAGATTCGAGATTCACGCACAAGACCATTCTGCCTTCAGTGATGCAGGAAAGAATAGAGCAACTAATGCAAGCTTGCTGGGAACCTCGTCACCTGCCCAGAACCTGCCCTTGTTCTCAGGGGAGTTGGCTAGTGCGGAGATTGAAATGGCTGGGCACTGCCTGGGCTGGTTTAGGAATGGCTTGCAGTTATTAGTCAGTTCCTTTCCACTGGCTACCCAACCCCATGGAAGAGCCACAGCTGACTAAGCCTTTGCTGGCTTTTCTCTTCACAGAGCGGCTGGATTGAAGGGCAGCCCCACAGGAAAGGCGTCTTCCCAGCATCGTTTGTTCATGTGCTGAGTGAATAGGACCTGGATGGCTGACAGAAGAAAGAGCATCTCAGCCGCTCGAAGTGCAGATCCCCCAGACTCCCTGTTTTCAGCAGGCTTCCTGCAGACAACACACTTGGCAAGCTTGTGCTGTTTCATCTCTTGTGCCTTGTCACTCTCACCTTCAGGCCCGCAGCAAGTGGTTCTGCCCATGGGGCCCAGAGCAGGGCTTGGAGGAGTCAGGTCTGTGCCTCTCTCCTGAATTGCAATCAAGTATCTTATTGGGTGTCTTTGAGTCCTGGTTTCAGCTCCAGCTGTTCAGTGTGCTGGCTCCCCCACAGCAGTGAGGCACTCACTCCTGCATGGTGTTGGCTGGGAGTGGCCAAAGCTGGGAGAATGCCACTTTAGGGACACCAGAGTTTGGGGCCTGTTTTAACACGGGATAACTGACTGCTGATTAACTGGATAGTAAATGCCACTCTAGACACACCACAGATGTCTGTTCCACACTCAGCCCTAGTGTCCAGGTTAACATCCACTCTCCTCTCAATTAACGCGAGTTAACTCAGATTCAAACAAGTCCCAAGCCCCATTCCAGTCAAACCCGTCCACTATCCAAGTCAGGGAGCTGCCCAAAACAGGCTTCTTTCCACTCTCCCATTTGAACCAGTCATTCAGCTGGGCAGCCACTTTGACACCCAGACCCATAGAAACTGCACCAGCTCCTGTCTGTGTGTTTCTGCTCCAGTGCTACGTCCAGTGGGAGCTGGAGCCTAGCTAAGGGTAAGGCATTTTTGCTGGCCCTGTTCAGAGCCCTCTTTCCACTAAAGCTGCCACTGCTGGAATCACTGGCAGAGCTGTGCTGGGACAGAAAAACGCTGATCAATGTTCCCAGTGGCCAGGGGCATGGGACAGGAGAGAGCTCATAAACCTTAAGGCCAGAAGGGACCACTGTGATCATCTAGTCTGATCTCCTGCACATCACAGGCCACAGACCCTCACCCACCCACTCCAGTAATAGACCCCTAACCTCTGGCTGAGTTACTGGCGTCCTCAAATCATGATTTGAAGACTTAAAGGTACAGAGAATCCACCATTTACACTCGTTTAAACCTGCAAGTGACCCGTGCCCCACATTACAGAGGAAAGCAAAAAACCCCAGGGTCTCTGCCAATCTGACCTGGGGGAAAATTCATTCCCAACCCTCAAATGTGGTGATCAGTTAGACCCTGAGCAGGTGGGCAAGACCCACCAGCCAGACACCTTGGAAAGAATTCTCCGAAGTAACTCAGAACCCTCACCACCTAGTGTCCCATCACCAGCCATTGGAGATATTTGCTGCTAGCATTCGCAGATCGGCGACATGCCATTGTAGGCACTCCCATCATCCCACCCCCTCCATAAACTTATCAAACTCAGTCTTAAAACCAGTTAGGTATTTTGCCCACACCTCTCCCCTTGGAAGGCTGTTCCAGAACTTCACTCCTGTTGATTAGAAACCTTTGTCTAACTGGAACCCTAAACTTATTGATGGCCAGTTTATAGTCATTTGTTCTGGTGCCATCATTAGCCCTTAACTTACATAACTCCTCTCCCTTCCTGGTATTTGTCCTTATGTATTTATAGAGCACAAACATATCTCCCCTCAGCCTTCTTTTGGTTTGACTAAACAAGCCAAGTTCTTTGAGTCTCCTCTCATAAGGCATCAATCCTCTGATCCTCCTAGTAGCACTTTTCTGCACTTGTCCCAATTTGAATTAATCTTTCTTAAACATGGGAGACCAGAATTGCACACACTATTCCAGAGGAGTTCTCACCAGTGCCTTGTATAATGGTACTAACATTTCCCTGTCTCTACTGGAAATACCTCACCTGATCTTCTTTGAGAAGATAACTGATTTTTTAGACAAAGGAAATGCAGATCTAATCTAATTCTTTTTTACAGGCTAATGCAGCCACATCACATTGGCAGTTCATAGTCATCCTGTGATCAGCCAATACACCCAGTTCTTTCTTTCCAAGGTGTCTGGCTGGTGGGTCTTGCCCACCTGCTCAGGGTCTAACTGATCACCACATTTGAGGGTTTGCACTATCATATTTCATCCTATTTTTATTACTCCAGTTTTCAAGGTCCTCCAGATCTTCTTGTATGATATTCTGGTCCTCCTCCATATTGGCAATACCTCACAACTTTGTGTCATCTGCTAGTTTTATTAGTGCACTCCCACTGTGCCAAGGTCATAAATGAAAATGTTAAATAAGATTGGTTCCAAGACTGATCCCTGAGGAACTCCATTAGTGACCTCCTTCAAGCCTGACAGTTCACCTTTCAGTATGATCCATTGTACCCTCCCCTTTAACCGGTTCCTTACCTTTCAATTCTCATATTAATCCCATCTTCTCCAATTTAACTAATAATTTTCCAGGTGAAACTGTATCAAATGCCTTACTGAAATCTGGGTAGATTAGATCTGCATTTCCTTTGTCTAAAAAATCAGTTATCTTCTCAAAGAAGATCAGGTTGGTCGGGTGCAATCTAACTTTTGTGAAATCATGTTCTATTTTATTCCAATTATGGTTCACCTCTATGTCCTTAATTACTTTCTCTTTCAAAGTTTGTTCCAAGACCTTCCAAACTAACAGGCCTATAGTTTCCTGGATCACTTTTTTCCCTTTTAAAAAAATAGGTACTATATTATCAATTTTCTAGTCATAGGATACTGCTCCTGAGTTTATGGAGTCAATTAAAATTGTTATTATTGGGCTTGCAAATTCATGTGCCGGTTCCTTTAATATTCTTGGGTGGATATTGTACAGGCCCCACGATTTGGTCCCATTAAACTGTTTGAATTTGACTTACATCTTGGATGTGGTGATTTCTGCTTCTGTCTCCCCATTCCAATTAGCCACCCTGCTACTACCCCTAAACTCTTCATTACCCTTCGCAAAGTATTTGTTTAGGTGTTGGGCCATGCCTAGATTATCTTTAATTTCCATTCCTTCCTCAGTACTTAGCGGTTTCACTTCTTCTTTCCTTGTTTAATTTCTTTTATTTATATGGCTATAGAACCTTTTATGATTGGTGTTAATTTCCTTTGCAAGGTCCAATTCTGCTTGGCTTTTTGTAGTTTTCACTTTTTCCTTACATTTTCTGATCTCCAAGAGGTAGCTTTCCTTGCTGATCCATCCCATCTTCCATTCCTTGTAGGCTTTATGCTTTCTTTTACCTGTTTGAGAAGCTTGTTCATCCCATTTGGTCAGCAACCCTTCCCTACAAATTTTTTCCCCTTGCTCGGGATTCAGGCTTCAGATAGGTTCTGCAACTTCGATTTAAATTAATTCCAAGCTTCCTCCACATTCAGATCCTTGAGTTCTTCAGTCCAGTCCACTTCCGTAACTACTTCCCTTAATTTTTTAAATTTAGCTCTTTTGAAATCAAAGACCCTAGTTGCAGACCTATATTTGTTGATCCTTTCATTCAGTTTAAACTGAATTAACTCATGACTCAAACCAAGATTATCTTCTACAGCCTGTTCTTCTATGAGGTCCTCACTACTCACCAATACTAAATTTAAAATGGCATCATCGCTTGTTGATTCAGTCTGAAGAAATCTTTCATCTATCACTTCCAGGAAAATCTGGGCCTACCACTCGTCCTCCAGTCTATATCTGGAAAATTAAAGTCTCCCATAATCACACAACTCCCAGTGGTATTTGTTTCATTAAAAATATTAAAGAGGTCTCTATCCATATTCAAATTGTATCCTGGGGTCTGTAGCAGACCCCAAGCACTCTCCCAGTGGAGCCTGTTATCTTTCTTCCCCCAAAGTGATTTTGAGCCAAACTGACTCATCCATTCCATCACTTCTAATTTCCTTACAGTCTGCCTCACCATTACCATACAATGCTACTCCACCTCCTTTGCCTTTAGTTCTGTCTTTCCTGAACAGCATGTACCCTTCACTACCTGTACTCCAGTCACGACAACCTTCACTACCTGTACTCCAACTCTACTGTTTGGAAGTTAAAGTAGGTACCCCAGAATCCATGGAAACAAGTGCATCTAAACTGGGGATCATCCTGGGTTCAGCTCCCTCCTCTCCAAGAATTTAGCCGGCACTCACTTGGCACCACGGGCAAGCCTCTCCTGCAGGGCTGGTGCTCTCTGAACTGGAGAAGATTCAGAGAATTGCTCCATCCTTTGCTAGAAGCTCTGGAACAGTGCTGAGGCCATGAGCTTCTGGGGTGTGACCCAGTCACCAGTAAATACTGACTGTCCACTACTAGGTCTCACAGAAGGAAGGAATGTTCCAGTTTCTCTCTCCAGCCTCCTTTCCAAGCCTACCTCTACCCTGGTGTGGAATCTACCCTAGGATCCCATCTAGTCCAGCCATTGAGGGTTAGGGTACAAGAGTCACTGCCGGCTTTTTCCAGTCTAGTCTTAAGTGTGCCAAGTGATGGTACTTTCCTCCTGTTTTCTATGTCCACTTCTAGGCCCAGAGTCCAGTCTAGGGTATGACTGTGTTTGCTGTTCCAGAATCCAATGGTGTGGGACCTGGGTGGAGAGGAGGGCTTGCCCATTGTGTCAGAGGAATTATCTGCACAGCTGTTGAAGTGTCCCGATACAATGAGCCACAGGAAACAAGTGGCTCCATCTTCCTCCATTTCCCAGAGAGCCCATTCCCCAGCTGAGTAGATCTCACTGCCAGGGAGATTACCAGAGTCTGAACCTAAGAGTTTCCTATCTTAACATCCCCCTCTCTATGCCTATTTCTGTTCCTAGCTCCCCTCCCAGCTTGGTGTTTGGACCTGTCAAAGACCCGTAGATAGCTGAGTTCAGCTGTACATGTGTGAAGAAGAGATGCTGGGGTCCTTGCTGCAGCTGTGGGCTCTGCTGCAGACAGATTGTAGGGGAGGCACTGCCAGAAAGGACCTCTCCTAGCCCTCTAAGAGAAGCTGCAACCTGCTCTGTCTCACACACTCCTCATTCAACTGCTAAAACGTGTGAGAGAAGAAAGGGATGAAAAGAGACACCCCCCCACCCCATCCTGCTCCGGTTTGCAGGCGCAAGCCTGCACTACATCCTTTCCCACAGCAGATGAAGCCACAGAGGCCAAGTGGCTATGCCATTCCCCTAGGTATCTGGCACTTAGATACACCTGTGTTACATGCCGCCTCTTCGCACTATCACAATCCCAGAACTCAGATGGGGAAACCCTGTCTCCAAAGCAGCTTGCGCCATCCAAGGGACTTGTAGCCACCCCCACCTAATGAGCCGCAAAGCCATTCACATACTTGCTAGTAACTGCCACCCTGCAGGTGGGCTGGGCACACATGCTGCTGTGAGCTGGGTGGGGAAGATAGAGGGGGTAGGCCCTTGCCAAAGACAAGTGCACACCGCCGCGTCATTGGTCTGAGGGGGGCAAGGTGAGACCCTCAGTCAGCCTCCATGCTCCTTTCCCTTGAGCTGGGATGTGTGCCAGGAACTGGCAGTTTCACCCCGCGCTGGCTGCCGCCACCCTTTCTTGCACTGCAGTTGCAGGACAGGGCTTTGGGAAGCAGCTGGTTTCCATGCCCCCCCCCCATCTATGAATCTCCAATAACAGCCTTCTTCCCTCTGAGTTCTGCTTCTCTGCCCTCCTCTGTTCCTGACACATTCCCAGCATCCCTGTGCAGGGCTGTGCACAGCCTCGGCTCCCAGCACCGACAGGTGAGCCAAGGCTGGGTGTGATTGGGGCCAGCAGTCAATGCCCTGGGAAGGTTGGATCTGTGCATCTGGCTCTTCCCACCTGTGTTGCTGGCTCTGCTGCACAGTGACTGAAGGCAGTGGTGCAGTTGAGCTGCCTGAGCCTTCGTGAGCAGCCGGGACGTCAGCCCCCCCCCCCCCAAGGGAAGGCAGCAGGGACGGCCCAGGCGCCACTCAGGCTGGAGCTGTCACGCGGATGAAAAATGGGACTTGATGTGGCAAATGTAATGCGAATGGAGGGAACCTTCATTTTCCTCTAAATGTTCTTTAGCAAATGTTGATTTTTTTCAGTGGAAATGGAATTACCAAAAAAACGGCCGAGAATGGAAAGAATTCAGCTGAAAACCACAATATTTGACTTGGGAATGCTGGTGTGGTGCCCCACGGGAGCTGGAGTTCAGGTGGCTTGTGCTCCCACTCACCTTTGTAGGGTGGACTCTTGAGTTTGACTGTGTCTCCCACAGTGCACTGTGGTCTTCCTCTTGGGAAGGGCAGGCAGTGAATCATGGTAGCCTCTGGCCATGGTGCAGCGTGGGAGCTGGCGTTTGGCTGGGTGAGCCTGGGCCACAGAGGAAAATGGGGATGAGGCACCAAACTACAACTAAGAGGCACTGCAACAGCATCTCCCAGTTTTCAGTTGGGGGGGGGGTTAATTAAAATCTCTACATTTTCCAGAGCAATGCAGATTCTTTCTTTCAAAAAAATTGTTTTGTTGAAAATCCAAGATTCTGTGGAAAACAGTTTTGTCAGCAAATGTTCCACCGGTCCCAGTGGCCCTTCATATATATATATATATATATATATATATATACCCCTTATGCCTTTATTTACTACACCTTAGAAAATCCAATCAGCATGCTCAGGGTTATTTTGCATTATCAGCCCCGAGCAGAATAATGCCCACGCTGGAAACATGGGGCATCTTATCTTCTACTTGAGCAAGTCCTGTCCCTGCAACACTGTGTCGCTCTACTGCGCTGCTGGAAAGAGCAACAAATACACTGGCTTCATGTGGTTGTTATGAAATCGTAAAACTATGAAAACGCTTAAAGGGCAGGATGTGACATCTTTCTTGATGGCACTGTCCCAACCAGCATATGTAAATATTGAGTGAGACACAAGCACACCTCAGAACATTACAGATTTTGCTAAAAGGATCTGAGTAACGGTGAGATGCCCCATTTGCATAGTTTGAAATCTTAGTATGCTGTATCAATCTGACCTGCACCAGTCCACCACAGAAAAGTCAAATATACTATTTTAATGACTACATTTCGTTTATTTCTATTTTTGCAACACTTCTAAAAACAAATCGTGATATTCATGCCTGTTAAAAAGAAATGCTTAACAATGGGTTCACTATTGCGCCACCATAATACCGGTACGCCCTACACTGTCATCTCTATACCTTCATATGTGACCCGTGAGGCTGAGTTACAGGAAATATGCACCCTCACCATTGTGTATGCATCTGGAGCACTGCACTTCTCTGGGGAATAAGGCCTCCAGTGTGTTTCCTTGAATGTCTAGTCACTGAAATATACTCCTCCGCATGTATTTCAGAATGCAGTGCTCTGTAACAGGCAGTCCAGAGATCCCATTGATTCCAAGGCCAGAAGGGTCCACTGTGATCACGGAACGTACCTGACCCATCCTCCAGGAACTTTGCCTATGTGCAGCGTCACACCCCAGATCCTGCTTCCACATGTAATGGAGAGGCAGATACAATGTGAGCTCAGCGGTCCGGGCTGCTGGTGGTGCCCTAAAATGCCTGTAATCCCTCAGCTCCGTCCTCGGGGTTCATTTTCCACCAGACCAGCTGCCCTGCTTGTAAGAGCAGAGCAGCAAGCCATCTGGCCAAGCACGGGTAAGGGTTGAGTCTTTTTGGACTGCTCAGCACCCTCCAATGCCCCTTGGCTTTGCCCCAGGCTGCTGTGCCGTTCTGGTGTCCCCGAGAACATGAAAGCTGATGTGGCTCCCTGCCCTTTGTGGGACAGGGATCAGCCTGGGGTAGGCATGAGGATCAGGCCCAAGGAGCAAGCCAGAGGCTATGTGTGAGCAGGGGCAGCAGGCCAGAGGCAGCCTCCTGGAGCTGGGGGAGAATCTGAGAACGGTGCCCGGGTGCAGGCTCTGGCTCAGAGGGGTGGTGGCTCTGGCTGGATGGCAAGAGAGCAGTGCAGGCCCCAGTGTGAGCACAGGTGAAAAGACTGAACTCTGACCAGTCGGACCTTTACAACGGCTTTTCATTGCCCATCCGGGGGGGGGGGGCAGCTTTTCAGCAGTTCTCGAACTTCATTGCACCATGACCCCCTTCTGACAACAAAAATTATTACACGACCCCAAGAGGGGGGACTGAAGCCTGAGTCTACCTGAGCCCTGCCACCCCAAGTGGGGGAGCCAACGCTGAAGCCCAAGGGTTTCAGCCCCAGGTGGGGGGGGCCTGTAACCTGAGCCCCACCACTCAGGGCTGAAGCCAAAGCCTGAGCCCACCCCCTGCCAAGGGCTGAAGCCCCTGAGCGTGTGCTTCAGCCCCAGGTGGTGTGGCTCGGGCTTTGGCTTTGGCCCTGGGCAGTGGTGCTCAGGCTTCAACCCCGGGTGATGGGGCTTTGGTGCCAGGCTGTGGGGCTCAGGCTTCAGCCCCCGACGATGGGGGCTCAGGCTTTGGCTTTGGCCCCGGGAAATGGGACTCAGGTTTCGGCCCCATGTGGTAGCTTCAACCCCGGGTCCCAGCAAGTCTAAGGCCATCTCTGGTGAGCCCATCAAAACAGGGTCGTGATCCACTTTTGGGGTCCTGACTCACAGCTTGAGAACCGCTGGCTAGGTAATAGGCCAAGGGAGCCACTGGGGACAATTATCCTTGTGCCACCCATCGGGAACTATTTTGTGGCTTGAAAGAGCTGTCCCTAGGGTCTTTCCCCGTCTCTTCCTCCAGAGCCAGCAACGGCCCTGCCTGCCTGCCGGGGGAGTGAGAATAGCTGGGAGCAGAGCTGTGTACCAGGCCTGGCGTGCTGCACCCTAAGCCACGGCTGGAGTCGCTCTCCACCCATGCCCAAGGGCCAGGGGAGCCGCCCGGGTGGGGCTGGAGGAGAGGCAGTCACTGGGAGGCTGCTCAGCATGGGATTCCTTCCCCCTGCCTCAGCTCTGCAGGCAGCCCCTCCCCCATCAGCAGCCCCAGTGGCCTCCTCCCTGGGCTGGGAACCTGCCAGGCAGGACCCCGTTCCCCAACTTCCTCAGGCTGGGTAGCAGCGAGCATGTGCCCATGACAGCAGTGGGGGTGGGGAGAACCCAGAGCAGCCCCATGCTGGACCAGCTGCTTGAAGGGTGGGGGAGGGTGGAAGCAGGAGAGACAGGGGCTGGAGGAGGGGTGCACGTGCGCATCCCAAACCCAGTGTGATGAAGTGGGACCTTTCTTAATGTTTCCTCTGAATACTGTAGGGGTGCCTCAGTTTCCCCTATGCATTTCTTAAGTCTCTAGGTGGTGGGATAAGGGAGTATATTGTTGCAGAGCAAAGGGCCGGTGTACACAAATGTCCAACACTCTGTCTTCTGGCAACTGATGGCCTGGGCCCTTCCCTCCTGCAAGGTGAGAGCTAAAGGGTTGGAGAACAAAGGAATCAGGTGACCTCCTGGCCCGGGAAAGGGACAAAGCCCAGATGATGGGGGGCTCGACGGGGAGTCAGTTTGGGGCTGGCTGGTGGACGTGTAGTGAAGTGCAGACTTGGTTGTCTGGCTCACTGCCCCCCAAAATGGACTCAGCTGAGGGGTCCTGTTCTCTGCACCTACAAGCTCTGTTTTAGACCATGTTCCTGTCATTTAATAAACCTTCTGTTTTACTGGCTGGCTGAGAGTCACGTCTGACTGTGAAGTTGGGGTGCAGGACCCTCTGGCTTCCCCAGGACCCCACCTGGGCGGACTTGCTGCAGGAAGTGCACGGAGGGGCAGAGGATGCTGGATGCTCTGAGGTCAGACCCAGGAAGGGGGAAGCCGGGTGAGCTGTGTGTCCCTCAGACAGGCTGCTCACAGAGAGGAGACTTCCCCAGAGTCCTGCCTGGCTTTGTAGGGAGCCGTTCCAGAGCATCGCCCAGGGACTCCGTGACACCCAGCCATTAGATTTTGAACATACTGACCTTTATCCCTGTGGGACTGAGGCCTGCAGTGCCCTAGGAGGCATATGCTGGCCTGGACACTGTGCTGTGGGGGGCCACCACCCTGGCACTCCTGCAGAGGGTTGGGGGAAGGGGATAGTACCTCCCTGGCATGTGCTGCTCTCTGGGATCCTATCGGGTCTGGATCATCAGTGGGGACGGGCATCAGCCACAAGATCCCTTGGCAGGGGCAGCAGGTTTGTGCCTGCCCCCTGGCACAGAGGGCCCTGTGGGGCAGTCTGGGGAGCCCTGCTGCATGGGTACATGCAGCCAAGGGGCTGAGTTCCATGTGGCTTTGCAAGGTCTTCTGGATTCTCCCTCCCTGAGGGTGCCAGGGAAGGCCAGGCTCGTGCAGGATTGCTCCAGGGGAGCTGTGTGGCAGTCCCAGAATCCACGCTGAGGGGTAGCTAGGAAAGCACCCGCAGTAATGGCTCCCCAAGTCCCCCAGCTCTCCTGTGAGTCACCCAGCCCAGCACAAGCTCTCCTGAGCCCTGCTCTGGTGGCCCTGGAGTGCTGTCGGTCAGCCCTCAATGCGCATGCTCCTCAGACCGTTCCAGTTGTTGTCATGCTTGTGGGCTGCAGATTTCCCCTGTGCTCTGTACAGCTAGTTCCTGTTCAGAAAACGGAAGTGTGTGGCCTGCCCAGCGCAGTGAGCGAGCAGGGAGAGTTGGGGGCTGCAAGGCTCATGCTGAAGCCCCCAGCCTCTGAGGCTGGGACGCTCACTTGTCATCTTCACGTCTCAGTGCCGCCCAGGTGAGTGTGCAGCAGTGCAAGAGCGGGGCCTACATTCTGCTCTAGCACAGCAGTGTCTTTGTAATGCAGGCCACAGGGACATGTGCCAACACATGGGCTCTACCTGCATGCCCAGCATCTTGGCAGGCTGCAGGGAGGGGCAGGGAGACTGTCCTACTCACTCAGGTGGGGAGCAGGTTCCTGGATGCAGCACCTCCAGCCTGGGTTGTCTCTTTGTTGTTTTAAACCAGCCACCAGGGCTGCAGTTCTAGTGGAGGCGGCCACCCCATATTGGCTCTCCACTGATTGCTCCTCTGAGGAAAGGCGCAGAGTTTGCTTGGGCTTCACCCAGGCCCATGGCGTGGCCAAGTGCAGCGGGGAAGGGTCAGTTCCCATTGCACTGGGCAGATGGGGGGGGTGAGGCCTTTAAAGTCTAGAGTCCCCTAGGAACAAGGCCTTGCCCCCTCATCTGCTCCCATTCTCTGCCTTTTGCACACAACAGCTTAGTCTCCTGAGGACTGAAATGCTTTGGTCTAGTTCAAGTCTTGGGCTCAAACCAGGGGTACCAGGATCATAGAACCATAGAAGATTAGGGTTGGAAGAGACCTCAGGAGGTCATCTAGGGGATAATCTTGGCTCAAGCGATCATGAGCTAATTCAGTTCAAACTGAACAGAAGGATTAACAAAAATAAATCTGCAACTAGAGTTTTTGATTTCAAAAGGGCTGACTTTCAAAAATTAAGGAAATTAGTTAGGGAAGTGGATTGGACTGAAGAACTTATGGATCTAAAGGTAGAGGAGGCCTGGGATTACTTTAAATCAAAGCTGCAGAAGCTATCGGAAGCCTGTATCCCAAGAAAGGGGAAAAAATTCATAGGCAGGAGTTTTAGACCAAGCTGGATGAGCAAGCATCTTAGAGAGGTGATTAAGAAGAAGCAGAAAGCATACAGGGAATGGAAGATGGGAGAGATCAGCAAGGAAAGCTACCTAATTGAGGTCAGAACATGTAGGAATAAAGTGAGACAGGCTAAAAGTCGAGTAGAGTTAGACCTTGCAAAGGGAATTAAAACCAATAGTAAAAGGTTTTATAGCCATATAAATAAGAAGAAAACTAAGAAAGAAGAAGTGGGGCCGCTAAACACTGAGGATGGAGTGGAGGTTAAAGATAATCTAGGCATGGTCCAATATCTAAACAAATACTTTGCCTCAGTCTTTAATAAGGCTAAAGAGGATCTTGGGGATAATGGTAGCATGACAAAGGGAATGAGGATATGGAGGTAGATATACATATCTGAGGTAGAAGCGAAACTGAAACAGCTTAATGGGACTAAATTGGGGGGCCCAGATAATCTTCATCCAAGAATATTAAAGGAATTGGCACCTGAAATTGCAAGCCCATTAGCAAGAATTTTTAATGAATCTGTAAACTCAGGAGTAGTACCAAATGATTGGAGAATTGCTAATATAGTTTATTTTTAAGAAAGGAAAATAAGTGATCCGGGTAACTACAGGCCAGTTAGTTTGACATCTGTAGTATGTAAGGTCCTGGAAAAAATTTTTGAAGGAGAAAGTAGTTAAGGACATTGAAGTCAATGGTAAATGGGACAAAATACAACATGCTTTTACAAAAGGTAGATCGTGCCAAACCAACCTAATCTCCTTTTTTGAAAAAGTAACAGATTTTTAGATAAAGGAAATGCAGTGGATCTAATTTACCTAGATTTCAGTAAGGCATTTGATACTGTGCCACATGGGGAATTATTAGTTAAATTGGAGAAGATGGGGATCAATATGAACATCAAAAGTGGATAAGGAATTGGTTAAAGGGGAGCTGCAACGGGTCCTACTGAAAGGCGAACTGTCAGGTTGGAGGGAGGTTACCAGTGGAGTTCCTCAAGGATCAGTTTGGGACCAATCTTATTTAATCTTTTTATTACTGACCTTGGCACAAAAAGTGGGAGTGTGCTAATAAAGTTTGCAGATGATACAAAGCTGGGAGGTATTGGCATTCAGAGAAGGATCGGGATATTATACAGGCGGATCTGGATGACCTTGTAAACTGGAGTAATAGTAATAGGATGAAATTTAATAGTGAGAAGTGTAAGGTTATGCACTTAGGGATTAATAACAAGAATTTTAGTTATAAATTGGGGACGCATCATTAGAAGTATGGAAGAGGAGAAGGACCTTGGAGTATTGGTTGATCATAGGATGATGAGCTGCCAGTGTGATATGGCTGTGAAAAAAGCTAATGAGGTTTTGGCATGCATCAGGAGAGGCATTTCCAGTAGGGATAAGGAGGTATTAGTACCGTTATACAAGGCACTGGTGAGACCTCACCTAGAATACTGTGTGCATAGATTCATAGATACTAAGGTCAGAATGGACCATTCTGATCATCTAGTCCGACCTCCTGCACAGCGCAGGCCACAGAATCTCACCCACCCACTCCTATGAAAAACCTCACCTATGTCTGACCTATTGAAGTCCTCAAATCGTGGTTTAAAGACTTCAAGGAGCAGAGAAGCCTCCCTCAAGTGACCCGGGCCCCATGCTACAGGGGAAGGCAAAAAACCTCCAGTGCCTCTCCAATTTGCCCTGGAGGAAAATTCCTTCCCGACCCCAAATATGGCAATCAGCTAAACCTGAGCATATGGGCAAGATTCACCAGCCAGATACTACAGAAAATTCTTTCCTGGGTAACTCAGATCCATCCATCTAATATCCCATCTCAGGGGATTAGTCCTATTTACCCTGAATATTTAAAGATCAATTACTTACCAAAATCCCATTATCCCATCATACCATCTCCTCCATAAACTTATCGAGTAGAATCTTAAAACCAGATAGATCTTTTGCCCCCACTGCTTCCCTTGGAAGGCTATTCCAAAACTTCACTCCTCTGATGGTTAAAAACCTTCGTCTGATTTCAAGTCTAAACTTCCTGGTGGCCAGTTTATACCCATTTGTTCGTGTCCACATTGGTGCTGAGCTGAAATAATTCCTCTCCCTCTCCTGTATTTATCCCTCTGATTATTTATAGAGAGCAATCATATCTCCCCTCAACCTTCTTTTAGTTAGGCTAAACAAGCCAAGCTCCTTAAGTCTGTCCTTTCATAAGACAAGTTTTCCATTCCTCGGATCATCCTAGTAGCCCTTCTCTGTACTTGCTCCAGTTTGAATTCATCCTTTTTAAACATGGGAGACCAGAACTGCACACAATATTCTAGGTGAGGTCTCACCAGTGCCTTGTATAACGGTACTAATACCTCCTTATCCCTACTGGAAATGCCTCTCCTGATGCATCCCAAAACCTCATTAGCTTTTTTCACAGCCATATCACACTGGCAGCTCATAGTCATCCTATGATCAACCAATACTCCAAGGCCCTTCTCCTCTTCCATTACTTCTAATTGATGCATCCCCAACTTATAACTAAAATTCTTGTTATTAATCCCTAAGTGCATAACCTTACACTTCTCACTATTAAATTTCATCCTATTACTATTACTCCAGTTTACAAGGTCATCCAGATCCGCCTGTATAATATCCCGATCCTTCTCTGAATTGCCAATACCTCCCAGCTTTGTATCTCTGCAAACTTTATTAGCACACTCCCTTTTGTGCCAAGGTCAGTAATAAAAAGATTAAATAAGATGGTCCCAAAACTGATCCTTGAGGAACTCCACTGGTAACCTCCCTCCAACCTGACAGTTCGCCTTTCAGTAGGACCCGTTGCAGTCTCCCCTTTAACCAATTCCTTATCCACCTTTTGATGTTCATATTGATCCCATCTTCTCCAATTAACTAATAATTCCCCATGTGGCACAGTATCAAATGCCTTTACTGAAATCTAGGTAAATTAGATCCACTGCATTCCTTTATCTAAAAAATCTGTTACTTTTTCAAAAAAGGAGATTAGGTTGGTTTGGCACGATCTACCTTTGTAAAGCATGTTGTATTTGTCCCCATTTACCATTGACTTCAATGTCCTTAACTACTTTCTCCTTCAAAAATTTTTTCCAGGACCTTACATACTACAGATGTCAAACTAACTGGCCTGTAGTTACCCGGATCACTTTATTTTCCTTTCTTAAAAATAGGAACTATATTAGCAATTCTCCAATCATTCGGTACTACTCCTGAGTTTACAGATTCATTAAAAATTCTTGCTAATGGGCTTGCAATTTCAGGTGCCAATTCCTTTAATATTCTTGGATGAAGATTATCTGGGCCCCCCAATTTAGTCCCATTAAGCTGTTTCAGTTTCGCTTCTACCTCAGATATGGTAATATCTACCTCCATATCCTCATTCCCATTTGTCATGCTACCATTATCCCCAAGATCCTCTTTAGCCTTATTAAAGACTGAGGCAAAGTATTTGTTTAGATATTGGGCCATGCCTAGATTATCTTTAACCTCCACTCCATCCTCAGTGTTTAGCGGCCCCACTTCTTCTTTCTTAGTTCTTCTTATTTATATGGCTAAAACCTTTTACTATTGGTTTAATTCCCTTTGCAAGGTCTAACTCTACTCGACTTTTAGCCTGTCTCACTTATTCCTACATGTTCTGACCTCAATTAGGTAGCTTTCCTTGCTGATCTCTCCATCTTCCATTCCCTGTATGCTTTCTGCTTCGTCTTAATCACCTCTCTAAGATGCTGCTCATCCAGCTTGGTCTAAAACTCTGCCTATGAATTTTCCCCTTTTGGGATACAGCTTCCGATAGTTCTGCAGCTTTGATTTAAAGTAATCCAGGCCTCCTCTACCTTTAGATCCATAAGTTCTTCAGTCCAATCCACTTCCCTAACTAATTTCCTTAATTTTTGAAAGTCAGCCCTTTTGAAATCAAAAACTCTAGTTGCAGATTTATTTTTGTTAATCCTTCTGTTCAGTTTGAACTGAATTAGCTCATGATCACTTGAGCCAAGATTGTCCCCTACAACCATTTCTTCTATGAGGTCCTCGCTACTCACCAAAATTAAATCTAAAATGGCATCCCCTCTAGTCGGTTCAGCAACTACTTGATGAAGGAATCCATCAGCTATCGCATCTAGGAAAATCTGAGCCCTATTATTATACTAGCACTGGTCCTCCAGTCTATATCTGGGAAGTTAAAGTCTCCCATGATCACGCAGTTTCCATTAGTATTTACTTTTTAAAAACATTAAAAAGGGCTCTATCCATATCCAAATTAGATCCCAGAGGTCTATAGCACACCCCAAGCACTATCGTAGGAGAGGCTTTACTAGTTATCTTCCCCAATGTAATTTTTGCCCACACGGACTCAGTCTTATCCATTGCATCGCTTCTTATTTCTTTACATTCTACCTCATCATTGATATACAATGCTACTCCACCCCCTTTACCTTTGTTTCTGTCTTTCCTAAACAGCACATACCCTTCAATACCTGTAGTCCAGTCATGACTACTATTCCACCATGTTTCTGTTATCCCTATTATATCTGGTTTCACTTCCTGCACCAGTAGCTCTAGTTCCTCCATTTTGTTACCTAGGCTCCTCGCATTGGTGTACAAACATCTTAATTTTTGCTGTTTGGCCTCGCTCACATTTTGTACCCTATTAGGCACAGTCGTTCTACAGCCAGTATAACCTATTAGACTAGTATCCACACCGCCCTCGCTCCTTATATACATTCTCCTACCCACGGCTGTATCCTTTCTTACTTCGTCTTCTTTCCTCTCAATGCTAAAATCTGGCGTGGAGATTACCTGGACATCTCCCAACCATCTCCCCCTAATTCCTAGTTTAAAGCTCTCTTTATCAGTTGTGGCACCTTAGAGACTAACAAATTTATTAGAGCATATAAGCCCCCACCGTTCCTCTGATATTCTTGTTAACTGCTGGAATTAGCCTACCTTGCTTGTCACCATGAAAGGTTTTCCTCCTTTCCCCCCCTGCTGCTGGTGATGGCTTATCTTAAGTGATCACTCTCCTTACAGTGTGTATGATAAACCCATTGTTTCATGTTCTCTGTGTGGTGTGTATATAAATCTCTCCTCTGTTTTTTCCACCAAATGCATCCGATGAAGTGAACTGTAGCTCACGAAAGCTTATGCTCTAATAAATTTGTTAGTCTCTAAGGTGCCACAAGTACTCCTTTTCTTTTTGCGAATACAGACTAACACGGCTGCTACTCTGAAATTTATCAGTTGTGCGAGCCTTGATCCTAGAAGTCTATTTCCTTCCTTACTCAGATGAAGTCCATCCCGAGAGAACTGTCCTCTGTCTGTGAATGCCTCCCAGTGGCCAAACATCCCAAAGCCCTCCTTATAGCACCACTGCCTAAGCCATCTGTTGACAGTCATAATCTTGTCACACCTTTGTTGCCCTTCTCTAGGAACAGGAAGGATCCACTAAAGATCACCTGAGCCTCAATTTCCTTAAGCATCTTCCCCAGCCTAGCATAGTCTCCCTTAATACTTTCCAGCGAGAATCTAGCCGTATCATTTGTTCCCACATGAAGGATAATTAGGGGATTCTTTCCCGCTCCCTTTAGGATCCTTTCAACCTCAGGTCTACATCCCGTATCTTAGCACCCGGAAGACAGCACACCCTTCTATTCTCTGGATCAGCTCTAGTTACAGGCCTGTCTATTCTTCTCAATAAAGACTCCCCTATCACATAGACCTGCCTTTTCCTGGTGACAGTGCTATTCTCCAGTCTCTCCCCTGTTCCCTCTGGCTGCAAGGTCTTTCCATTCCTATTTTCCCTTATAATCCTCTTCAACCCATCCTGTCTCCTCCTGGGGCTCATATTTGGTGTAGTCTCCCTTGACTCTTCTGCTTTTCTTATAGGGCTAGCCTCTCCTCTTTCTTCCTTACCCTTCCACCTTCAACAAGTACCTGCTGAGCCCCTTCTTCCTTTTCCAACTCTGCAAACCTGTTCCTAAGCTCTATTTCTCCTCACTAGCCCATCTTTTCCTCTGCCTGGTTCTTTTAGTCACATGCTTCCACTGACCACTTTCCTCACCCAGTCTCCCCTCAAAATTCCCCAGCCCTGCTTCCATCTGTGAGTCTGAGCTTTTCCTTCAGATACTCATATTTGCTGCTCCTCTGTGATCTGCTCTCAGAACTCCTTTGCTCTCATCTGCTCAACCCCTCCTAAACTCAATGAGACTTTCCACCTGCATCTCCAAACCTCGGATCTTTTCCTCCATGAGCTCTATCAGACGGCATTTCATGCAGAAAAAACTCTTACCAGGTCCCCCCCTCCTGGATCATGTACATACCACAGCTTCCACATCCAGTCATCCTCAATGTGTCTTTCACTACAGGAGTCACTCCCACAGCTGCCTCCGTATCTGTCATCGCCTTCCCACCTAAATCCTGTTAATCTGGGAAACACAAGTCACACCAAAAAGACCACACCCCCTCCAGCGAAAGGAAATCCCAAACAAGCACCACAATACAAACTCCCCTTTCAAACTCCCCTGTTTACAGCTATGTTTGCTAGCTCCTGTGCCCCTGCAGTTGTCTGAAGTTCTGGTCTCCCATGTTTAAAAAAGATGAATTCAAACTGGAGCAAGTACAGAGAAGGGCTACTAGGATGATCCGAGGAATGGAAAACTTGTCTTATGAAAGGAGACTTAAGGAGCTTGGCTTGTTTAGCCTAACTAAAAGAAGGTTGAGGGGAGATATGATTGCTCTCTATAAATATATCAGAGGGATAAACAGGAGAGGGAGAGGAATTATTTCAGCTCAGCACCAATGTGGACACAAGAACAAATGGGTATAAACTGGCCACCAGGAAGTTTAGACTTGAAATTAGACGAAGGTTTCTAACCATCAGAGGAGTGAAGTTTTGGAATAGCCTTCCAAGGGAAGCAGTGGGGGCAAAAGATCTATCTGGTTTTAAGATTCTACTCGATAAGCTTATGGAGGAGATGGTATGATGGGATAATGGGATTTTGGTAAGTAATTGATCTTTAATATTCAGGGTAAATAGGACTAATCCCCTGAGATGGGATATTAGATGGATGAGATCTGAGTTACCCAGGAAAGAATTTTCTGTAGTATCTGGCTGGTGAATCTTGCCCATATGCTCAGGGTTTAGCTGATCGCCATATTTGGGGTCGGGAAGGAATTTTCCTCCAGGGCAGATTGGAGAGGCCCTGGAGGTTTTTTGCCTTCCTCTGTAGCATGGGGCCCGGGTCACTTGAGGGAGGCTTCTCTGCTCCTTGAAATCTTTAAACCACGATTTGAGGACTTCAATAGGTCAGACATAGGTGAGGTTTTTCATAGGAGTGGGTGGGTGAGATTCTGTGGCCTGCGCTGTGCAGGAGGTCGGACTAGATGATCAGAAGGGTCCCTTCTGATCTTAGTATCTATGAATCTAGTCCAACCACCTGCTCAAAGCAGGACCAACACCAACTAAATCACCCCAGCCAGGGCTTTGTCAAGCCGGGCCTTAAAAACCTCTAAGAATGGAGATTTCACCACCTCCCTAAGTAACCCATTCCAGTGCTTCACCACCCTCCTAGTGACATAGTTTTTCCTAATATCCAACCTACATCTATCCTATTGCAATTTGAGACCATTGCTCCTTGTTCTGTCATCTGCCACCATTGAGAACAGCCTAGCTCCATCCTCTTTGGAACACCCCCTTCTGGTAGTTGAAAGCTGCTATCAAATCCCCTCTCACTCTTTTCTTCTGCCGACTAAATAATCCCAGTTCCCTCAACCTCTTTCCCTGTAAATCATGGGCCCCAGCCCCCTAATCATTTTCATTGTCCTCCACTGGACTCTCCAATTTGTCCACACTCTTTCTGTAGTGGGTGATATTTAGTGACCTGCATTATACAGGAGGTTGCTTCTGGCCTTAACTACTATGGAACCCCCCGGAATTCTGCACTGGGGATCCATGTGCCTGGAAATTTAATTGCCTCTGTCAAGGCTAATTCCCCACTCAGGTACTTCGAGTGCAGAAGATGGGGGCCTGCAAGGATCCTAAAAATTAACACTGGCCACTCCAGGCTTGTATTAAACTCCCAAGGTTACAGCTTTTCTCTGACCTTGGATGGGTAGATGCTGCCACCACTCAAGTGCAGAACCCCTTTAAGAATCTAGGAAGGCGCATTTTTTAATTCCTTCCTGAGGGGTACCCTCAAGCCCCACACACACACACACACACACACACACACACACACACACACGAGCTAAGAAAAAGAAAAAGAAAAAAGGAAATTAGCTGTTGCCACCAGCTAATTAAACATGTGCACAAACCTCTTAAGACACAAAAATCCAATTCTATTCTTAAAAAGGGTAAATTTTATTAATAAACAAATGAAAGAAAATACATCTGGGAATTTAGTCTTTCGCTAGATTTAAAAAAAAAACAATTAAGCATTAAGAATAACTTTTCTTGAGGTCCAGCCTAAAGGTTACAAGCAAAACAAAAGCACCTGAGGTAAGCACAGAGGAATCCACATGCCATAAAGAAATAAAAAGAGAAACCTAATCACGTCTTCCTAGACATTTCCTGATCTACTTATATACCTGGGGTTTCAAATGAGTAGTTTCTAGGTATGATACTGAGGATTTTTCATACCTAGCCCAAAACTTCTTACAGCATAGCTCTACTCTGTCCGCCTCTCCCCAGGAGAACAACCACAGACCCAGACCCACCAGGTACAACCAGGTACAACCTCCTGTGGACATTCAGCTCTGTCTTTTGGGACCCAGAGTGGCCCACAACAACAGGGTAGACTTGGAGCAGCATCTCGGTTGCTCTGGGGCAGCACCATCTGGGGGATTTCTTCATTTTTCCTGGGGTCTTGAATACCAATCTGCCCACTTGCTCACATGAATAGGCTTGCTGCTTCAGCAGCTGGGTTATTTTTGGTGGAAAGCCCAATGCCTTGCAGGGTACTCTCTAATACTCTATGAATAACAGGGCTGCAGCCTTGGATCTGGACCCAGAGGTCCTCATCCTCTTCAAACTCTTCCAGGGGTTTCTTGTGAGCCTCAGGGTGACAGCAGTTGCCTGGCACCATGCCTGGAGCACTTCAGTGGGGATGGCCCAATACTACAAGGTGCTACATGTGCCTAACTCCTGCTGAACTCAAGTGGGGGTCAAGCTGTTAAGGTGCCTCAGTTGAGCTGAGAATACCAGATTCCAGATAGATCACTGAAAAATAGAGCAGATTCATCCCAAACTACTGGTTAGCCTATCATTAGATTATACTAAGCCAATAACAAAAGTGAACATCTGTCTCACCACACTGATTAACAAAAAGTCAAAAATGCACATTCCTTAGGCATTCCAGCCCTTGGCTCACCACCCAGACCCTGGACTGTATGATGAGTGGTTACTGAAAACCAATTTAATCAAATATAGGGTCCTTCTAATCCCAAGGGGTCAGCCACTTAGCCAGGTCAATATATAACTCAGATCTTACATAATAATCACGCTGATGCCAATCCTTTTGTAACTAAAAACTAAAGGTTTAATAAGAAAAGAAAAGAAGAGAGATGTGAATGCTTAACTTTTCCATTGACACCTCACATGACATGCTTTGTATATGATTTGTTGCAATTGTCTAACAGTGGTAATATCACTGATATAATGTTACTATTCAACCATACAGCATCACACTGCCCCTGGCAAGATGAGGCCTGCCCTTTCCTTTTGGGAGGATCCTTCCCGTTCTGGGGCTCAGCTCAAAGGGGGATTATTGTTTGGGGACTTAATGCAAAAGACTTTTAGCTTCTATGATTCAGGGCACAATGGGTGGGAAATCCTTCTTTTCTGATCTTATCTGCTGGAGAGGGTTTGGCCCCCAAATAATTTAAAATAATGGCTGCGCCCTGGTTCTGGATCCTCACTGGGGGCTGGAGTCCTTTGGCATAGCCGAGCGTTCCTGAAACTGCAAAGCTTTGAAGCTCTGGGTTTGTCACATGACACACGGAACTCTTCTCTGTTGGGAATGGTGGCGTGAGGGTCCCCCTGTGCATGTGCCAATGCCAGGGGAAAATGTGGGCTGGCAGTGCACATGGTTTATTTGTTCCTGGCCCACTGCCTCCTGGGGCAGTGGAGGGGATTGTCTTTGCACCTCCCTTAGCCAGAGCTGAGCAAGGACCAACGTTGTTTTTCAAAGGAAATTGCATGGGAAGCCTATGTCACTGGAACACAAAGGCTGAGAATTTAAACAAAGGGGTGAGGTTCCCCCAGCAAGGCTGATGCCCTCACATTGCACTTGTTGGATATATCATATCTGGAAAATGGGGCTGTTAATGCTTCTGGGAGGAACCATAATGTTTGAATTTCTTGACTTATGTGTGTTTAAATTCTCTGCTTGGACTCTGCATTAAATGTAGTTTTGAGACTGTCAGGGTTCCCCCCCTACTCTGAACTCTGGGGTACAGATGTAGGCACCCACATGAAAGACCCCCTAATCTTATATTCTACCAGCTTAGGTTAAAACTTCCCCAAGGCACAAATTCCTTTCCTTGTCCTCGGACGGCATTGCTGCCACCACCAAGTGATTTACACAAAAATTCAGGGAAGGGTCACCTGGAATCCCTATCCCCCTGCAAAATATCCACCCAAGCTCCTTCACCCCCTTTCCTGGGGAGGCTTGAGAATAATATACCAACCAGTTGCCTTAGCAATGTGAGCACAGACCAGACCCTTTGTCTTCAGGACACTGAAATCAATCAGGTTCTTAACAAAAAGAACTTTATTTATAAAGAAAAAAAGTAAAAGAATCACACCTGAAAAATCAGGATGGAAGGTAAAAGGGTAATAAAAAGATTTTAAACACAGAGGATTCCCCTCTGGGCTCAGCTTCACAGTTACAAAAACAGGAAAAAAACTACCTCTGTAGCATAGAAAAATTCACAAGTCAAAACAAAAGATAACCTAACATATTTCCTTGCCCTTCTTACAATTTCTGTGGTTTTAGATGGATTATTCCAGGTATATTTTTGGGAGATATTGTACCTGCTTGTCTTCTTCCTCCATCCAGACAGGGAACCACAAAAGAGAACCACAAACAAATCCTTCCCCCTACCCCCAGATTTGAAAGTGTCTTCTTTCCTCATTGGTCCTTCTGGTCAGGTGCCAACTAGGTTATTTGAACTGCTTAACCCCTTAGAGGTAAGGCAAGCCAGTACAGCTGCCAAGGAGGGAGTTTATGCTACTGCATACATAAAGGTTTCTACCCTTCCCCCCATTCATGACAGAGGGGTTCATATTCTCAGAAAAAAAATACCATAATAATAAATTACTAATACATTTACATTACTTAGAAAAACATATTGGAGCATTTAATTACAGAAAGAAACACAAGAAAGCCAGAACATTCAAACCACTTTAACTCTGCCCCGTAGCTCATCTAGGTTCCATAGTGATGACCTACCCGCAGATGTGGCTACAACATAGATGAACAGGAGGGTTTATAAGTCTCTCACAGGAACTGTAGGGAACAGGGTGGACTCTGCTTCCACCTCGCTTGCCCACAGCGCTGGAAGATTTCATCTGGATGTAGGTGCGCAACTTTTGGTTCCAAAGTTTGAAAACTGCAGCCTCAGTTCTGCACTACCTTGGCACAGAATCAGTGCCAGTTGTGGTGTGACCCTCCCACCCAGTCCAGCTCCAGTGTGACTCCACTGCAGCCCATGCAGTGAGCCCTTTAATTCTACCATACAGGTAGCACCTCCTCCTGTCCTCAGCCTAGTCAGTGTTGTCAGACTGTCCTGAGTGACGGCAAGTCACAGTAAGACTCTCCCTTGGCACTGTAGTCTGTACTGATACTTATTATCTGGTCTGTTTCAGGCTGGGACAGAGAGAGCCAAAGCCTGGAAGAAGTGACCCGCTGCACAGAGCTGTGGGGGACTGGTGCCAGGCTGGCTTAACACAGGAAAACTACGACTGGGCCCAGATGCCCACAGGCAGTGACCCTGAACACCCCTTCCCATGGAACAGACCCACTGAAGTTCTGCAGGGAGGAGCTGGTGGAGTGAAAGATGCTGCACCAGAAGAAGTTGTGGGCTGCTACAGCCCTGTGCATGGTGCCTGTCCTGTGGCAGGTTTATCAGTCCTTGTACCTGGGGCATTCGGCCTCTTCCTGGAGCCTTGGAAACATACTAGGGCCTGTGTCTGTCTCAGAGGCCAAGTCCTGTGGCTGTGCCAGCTGTATGTGGAGCTCAGCAGCTCAGCCTGGTTACGAACGGTATGACTCAGCGATAAATCCCCTGCTGACGGTGCACACCTCCAAGATCGTCCCAGACGTTCTGTCGTGGTGGCTGGTGAGTTACAGAGTCACAGCAATTAAACCAATACAGGCACCTCCTACAGTAACTGTTGGCAGCAGAGCCCATCCTTGGGCTCCTCAGAGCATTGTGGCAAGGGCAAGCAGAGGAACTGGGGCATGGCATCATGGCACGGGTGAGTAGCCAACAAAGGGATGCTCTGAGCGCCAAGGGCTGGCTCCTTTGCAGGACTGGTCCCAGGAGACAGGCTGTAGCAGCTGACAAGGCCAGCAGAGACTCATAGGGGTGGGTGCCTGCCTCTGCTGCCATGCTCCCTGGTTGGGGGGCGTAGGGCCAGGGCCAGGGGCTTTCACATTCCTCAAGCAGCTGCCCATGCAGAGATCCTGTTCTGTGTTCCTGTCACCACACATGGATCCCTCTGGGAGGAGGAGGTTGGGGTAGAAAAGGGCAGCCACCAGCACACCTACCAGCCGGTTTGCAGCACAAACTGCTCAGCTGGCCCCTCCCAAGTCCCTGCTGGTTGCATCTGTCCACTGCGTGCAGCTCCCTGTACAGCTGTGCTTAGCTCAGCCAGGAGCAATTTTGGGGGCCCAGTGCACGCACAGAGAGTGGGAGCTGCAGGGAGCAGCAAGGGGCCCATGAGCTGAGCTAGCTCACACAGAGTCACCCAAGGGAAGGCCAGGCTGTTTGGAGCGTTCCCAGAAGGTCACAGTCGAGGGAACCCATCGGCATTAACTTGGCCTGTTAGCTCCGCTGGCCTGCTCTGCATCAGGATGGGACTGTGTGTTAGCTACCTCATGGCGCCACAAGATCAGTGCTACACCCCCAGGTTTGGAGCAGTCTCTTGGAGGAACCCCTTGATGTGCCAGACCCCCAGGGGTTCTCACTCTTCCCTCAGGGTAGGACACCTGGCCTCACTGCCTCCTAAGATTGAACCTCTGTGAGCTCTGTTCAGCGAGTCCAACTGAGAGGGACTCCTGGGAGAGACTTGTCTGCTCTGCAGGGATTAAGTGCACCTCACACAGTATTAGAGGGACACTCAACAGTGTTTCAAACCCGTTGGGTTTATTAGTCCCCTGGCATATTAGCGTGGGAAGTCTTAGGTTAGCACAGAGAAGTGAAGCTTAGCAGAGTCCAGTTTGCTCAGCCCAGAGCCCCAGCCATGCGTAGTGAACCCTATTTCAGGCTCTGTCTCTCTCTCAATTTCACCTTCTGTGTCAGTTCCCAGGTGAGAGAATTCCCAGCTTCCTCCAGAGCCCCCCGGCCCCCCTTCCAGTCTTGTGTGCTTAAACTGGGCTTCCCAGCCCGACTTTCCTGCCGAGAGGCAGCGAAATCCATGAGGCACTGGAGCTTGCATTGTTTTTCTGGCCCCGTTGTTGAATTTCTGGCCCCTGGGGTGAATTTCAACCAGTTCCTCAATGACTCTTCAGTCCACCCAGACAGGGATGGTGGCACACAGACCATAGGCACCGACTCTGGAGGTGCTCTGGAGCTAGAGCATCCACGGGGGAAAATGGTGGGTGGGTGCTGAGCATGCACTGGCAGCCCCCTTATCAGATCCTCCCCATGCCCCAGCACCTCCCCCTCCCTCCTCGTGCCTCCCACCCACCATGATCAGCTGTTTCTCAGGGAGGCTGAAAGGGGGAGGAGCGAGAATGTGGCAAGTTAGGGGGAGGCGGTGGAACTGGGCAGGAAGAGGTAGGGTGGGGGTGGAGTGTGGGTGAAATGAGGTGGGGCAGGGGTGGGGCCTTGGGGGAAGGAGTAAAGTGGGGGCAGGGCCAGGGCAGACCCGGGAGTCGAGCACTTTGGAAAGTCGGCACCTGTGTCCCTTAGTCTGCCCTGAGAGCAAACTTAATCCTTGTACACTACTGGGTAGCCATGCAATGTGTCAGGGAAACTGAGGCAAGCACCAGAGTCATACATATTATTAAAAAATTCCCAACTTCATTCCACCAACACACCTAGTGGAGATGCACTCATGTGGCCAGCAGAGCTCCGCTGGCAAGGAGCTTGGGGCAAGCCCTGCGCAAAATTGCGCAGGTAGGGTGGGGAGGACTGCCCCAGCCATTCCACTGCAAAAAGAGGGTGTAGAAGAGCCATTCCACTGCAAAAGAGACAGGAGCTGGGGCATGCTGTGTGCCCCCTGAGCACAGCTGGGTTGGGCTCACAGCCTTTCTGGCCCTTGCAGAGAAGGCATTGCCTGCCCTAGCCCAGCCCACAGGCCCTGCCAACCTGCCGGGCATTGGGCTCGGCGGCACCACGGACATGCCATAGCTTTGTTCTTGTTCCTTTAGAAGCTGCAGGGCTCACAGAGCAGTGCCCAGCTCCAGGGAATAATCCAGCAAATGTTTGACATTCTCCCATCCCCAACCATGGATGCTCAGCCCATCTCCCGCTGTAGGATGTGTGCGGTGGTGGGGAACTCGGGGCGCCTGAGGGGCTCCCACCACGGGCAAGAGATCGACTCCCACCACTGGATTCTGAGGTAAGTGGGACAGAGCCGGCTCACCCCCTGTTCTTCTGCCGCCCCTCTAATGGGCCCAGCCCCCTGCAGCCGCTCTGGTTGAGCAGAGTAAATCTCGCCCATAGGCCTGGGGTGGAGCCCCAGCAAAGGCGTAGACGAACCCGGGAGCACCTCACGGTGCTGTTCCCTCCCAACAAGCCATGAGGAGGCTCCCGCAACTGCAGCCAGGCTGCTGAGGGCCCAACGGCCCTTGGGCCACCGGGTCATTGGGCGGGAAGGAGTTCCCAGGTCGTGTAGGAGGCACTCTCTGGAATCTGTATCACCATCTCCCATGTCTTCCCTCCAGCGCCATGTTCCAGCTCACCTGGGAGCTGCTGGAGGAGAGCGGGGCACAGCTCTGGGGCTACATCTGAACTTAAAAAACCAGCCAGCTTGGGCTAGCAGCCCCATTGAGCACCAGCCACGACGACAGACAGCTCCAGCTCTGAGCCACTTAGCCCCCCAATTCCCTGCTGGCCAGGATGGCTCCCTTGCCCCAGCCCATCCTCCCAGCCATTGTAATACCCATACTCCATCCTTCCCTCCCAGCTAGGGCAGGCCCTGAGCCCCCAGCCAGACAGAGTGAGCCCCAAGCCCCATCCCCCACCCCACCAGCGGCCAGGGCGGGCCCCGGCCCCCAGCCGGCCAGGGCGGGCCCCAAGCCCCATCCCCCACCCAGCTGGCCAGGTGGGCCCTGAGCCCCAACCGCACCCAGCTGGCCAGGGTGGGTCCTGAGCCCCATTTCCTCCTGTTGGCCAGGGCAGGGCCCAAGACCCATCCGTACCCAGCTGGCCAGGGTGGGTCCCGAGCCCCATCTCTCATCCAGCTGGCTAGGGCAGGCCCCTCAGGGTTCCCTCTAATTTTCCACCCAGGTGCGGAATGAATTTCTTATGTGCACCAATATGGAGGTGATGGTGACACAGCACCTCCTACTGGTGCACATAACAAAATTCATGTGGTGGGGTGGGGCCGAGGGTTTCGGAGTGTGCGAGGGGGCTCAGGGCTGTGGCAGAGGTTTGGGGCACAGGGAGGGTGAGGGCTTTGGCTAGGGGTGCAAGCTCTGGGATAGGGCCAGGGATGAGGGGCTCAGGGCTGGGGCAGATGGTTGGGTGGGGGGTGAGGCTGCCCCAGGGCTGCGACGGAGAGAGAGAACTCCCTGCAGCAGCACCTGGGCTTGGGGAGAGGCACGCCTCTTCCCGCCGCAGCAGCTCTGGCCGCGGCTGGGTTGGGACCGTGAGAGAGGCACCTGTCCCACAGCCAAGGCAGGTCCAGGCCAGGATGGGTTGGGGCTGGGGGAGGGACATGTCTCCCCCGACCACAACAGGTCCATGGCTGGGCTGGGTTGGGTTGGGTCCGGGGTTGGGGGAGAGGAACCTTTCCCTCTCGCAGCCTTGAGCACCTGTGCAGTGCTTAATAGGCTTTTGCATGGTCGCATGGCCATGCAGCTTAGAGGGAACTTAGGCCCCGATCCCCATCCCCCACCCAGCTGGCCAGGGCGAGCCCCATTCCCTCCTGCTGGCCAGGAAGGGCCCCCTGGGAGGCAGGGAGTGCCCAGCATGTCTGGGCCAGGCATGTTACAGTAGACTCAGCTGTGCTCTCTCCTCATGCCCCCAGGATGAACAGGGCGCTGACTGCTGGGTTCGAGGAGGATGTCGGCACAAGGACAACGCACCGCTTTATGTACCCAGAGAGTGCTGTGGACCTCCAGCTGGTGTCCACCTGGTGCTGGTTCCCTTTAAAGCACTGGACCTAAAATGGGTGACCAGTGCCTTCTCCACAGGGAAAGTGCGCTAGTGAGCATGGGGCCTGATCTGCCGAGGGGGAGGGGGATCCCCTGAGGGCAGTGTCCTAGGCAGGAGGCTCATTTGCCCCTGGTGAAGGCTAAGTAGTCTCTGGGGTCTGAGGCCTGAGGTGGCTCTGGGGGTGTTGGCTCATCCCATGGGGCAGTGGGCTCCAGTGTGCCCACAGCACAAATCTCCACACGAGATGGGGCTTAGGTGGTGCCCAAGCTCCATTGACTTGTGGAAGCTGATTCACCCCTATGTCCAAGGAGAGCGGACTCAGGAGGCCCACCAGAAGGATGACCCCACCCTAGGATGAGGGATGGAGAGTCCCCAGGACATTGGCGCTGCCCCTTCCCCCAGGATGGGGGCTTTGCTCGGGAAGCTAGATTGCTCCTGCCTCGTCCCTTGTGGGGACTCAGTGGCTCCCTTGGAGGTTGATGGACTCAGGAGCTCCTCCCCCTCAGGCTGGGGCGCATGCCGGACATGATGTTCGACTTGGCTCACTAAACCCAGAGGGTGGCGAAGGACAGGGCAAACTTGAAGCTGGTTAGAGAGGGTGAGAACATTTGTACAAGACCTCGGGGAAGGGACACATTCTCATGGCTGATGACTCTAGCACTGGTGTCAGACACGCGCCACAGCACCCAGGGGCTGGATCGGTGGCTTAACAGCATTGTGCTGAAAGGCTTCCTGGCTCCTGAGCTGAGGTCAGTGCATGGTGCCAAGGAAACAGCAGCTCCAGCAGACGCACGATGAGGAGGCAGCCACTCAGCTCCCGAGAAGTGTCTGCGCAGGCATTAGTCTCATCCTGGTGGATTGTAGAAGTCATGGGTGAGGCCAGAAGAAGCCAGGCATATGGTACGGAGGACACCACTTTCCACTGACCACGCTTCCTCTTCCTTTGTAGCACGTACACAAGAGTCAAACAGTTCATTAAAGCTGACAAAAGCAAGGTAAGGACTGGCTGGGGACACAGCCAGCACCAGCCACCTCATGTTCTGGACATTTGCTTCCCGAGTCTGGGTAGAGGATGGCCAGGTCTGTGGGGAGAACGGTTATCGGAGGCCCTTACCATTACATCGCCAGACATTTACAGTTTCCTAACACTGCTTAATGGCGGGGGTGTCTAAGAATTTCCATAAACCTTTGATCAAGTGGCCAAGGACTAACCATGGAACCCGCTTGCATGGGAGGCTGGAGCCACAAAGTCTGTACGTTAGAGTCTTGGCACAGGTGCTTGTCAAGTGGCTTCCAGCATGTTAAAGGCCTGATGGCCAGTTGTGCTCTGGGATCCCTGAGACACACCAGGGATTCAGTCATTGAGGCAACAAACCCATCCGGCTCACAGAGCGGGTGTTCCTCAGAACCGGCTGCAGGAGCACTCCATCTTTCCTGGCTAGCCAGTGCAGAGCTCCAAGCTCCTGATGCTGCTCGGAAACAGCAAAGGGCATGAGAGCTCTGCCAGAGCCTCCTGGCCAGCCAAGCGTAGCATTCCCAGGCCTTGGCCGTTTCCGGCAGCAGCTGGTTACAGTGTCCCAAAAGGCTCAGGAGTGGGCTGCCCTTGTGGTGCGTGTTCTCCTGCTGTACACGAGGTGGTCAGCACTGCCCACAGTGCGCTAAGACCCAATATGGGCCATTCGTCTCAGAGCAGACTAGCTCCCATCAGGGCAGGAGCGCTATTGGATTAAACTCACGCTTTCTAGGTACTAATCTCTGCCCCATCAGCGAGTGCCCAGACCTGTGCACACGATCCCAAGATGGGCTCTCACTGAGATATTCTCTAGCCCTTCCAGGACAGTGACACCCACTGAAGTGTCAGCGGTGAGCTGGGGCTGGGTTTGCACCTTCCGGGCATGGCCTCTTAGTATTGGGTAGGATGATGACAGAATCTCATAGCATTGGCCCTGTTCTGTTCTCCTCCTCTCAGGTGCTAATCTTGAACCCCTGCCTTTCTCAAATACATCCATGACAAGTGGACACAGCACCATGGGAGGTATCATCCACGGGCTTCACAGCATGCTTTTTGCCCTTGCACACCTGTGATCAGGTAAGTGTCCGAGTGGGTGGGGCCAATGCCCTTGGCCTGTGATGAGGCAGGAAAGGTTGGAGACAGATGTTGTCCAGATGCTATGATCAGAGGAGTCTGGAGCAGATGCCAGGTTCAGCCTCCATGCTGAGACCATAGGTAGCCAGCTCACACACCACCCTTGCTGCAGCTGGCTGCTCGTAGGCCTCCTTGGTGCCCTGCTCGCCTCTGCCGCAAACTGCAGCATGGTACCTGGGCAGCTCAATGCAGTACCTGGGCAGCTCAACATGGTACCTGGGTGTAGGACCATAAGAGCGGCCATACTGGGTCAGATCAAAGGTCCATCTAGCCCAGGATCCTGTCTTCCAACAGGGGCCGATGCCAGGTGCCTCAGAGGGAATGAACAGAACAGGTAATCCTCAAGTGATCCATCCCCTGTCACCCATTCCCAGCTTCTGGCAAACAGAGGCTAGGGACACCATCCCGGTCCATGTAGAGGCATTATGATATTTTCTATCCCTTTCCTAATGATCTCCCAAGATTCTATTTGCTTTTTGCTGCGGCCGCATTTGGAGCAGATGTTTTCAGAGAAACTATCCACAAGACCCCAAGATCTCTTTCTCGAGTGGTAACAGCTAATTTAGACCCCATCATTTATATGTAGAGTTGGGATTATGTTTTCCAATGTGCATTACTTTGCATTATCAACACTGAATTTCATCTGCCATTTTGTTTCCCAGTCACCCAGTTGTTGTGAGGTCCCTTTTTTAACTGTTCACAATCAGTTTGGGACTTAACGATATTGAGTAATTTTGTATAGTCTACAAATTTTGCCACCTCACTGTTTACCCCTTTTCCCAGATCATTTATGAATATGTGGAACAGCCCAGCTCCCAGTGCAGACCCCTGGGGGACACCACTATTTACCTCTTTCCATTCTGAAAACTCACCATTTAGCCCTATCCTTTGTTTCCTGTCTTTTAACCGGTTACTGATCCAGAAGAGGAGCTTACCTTTTATCAGCAGTGTAGCATGGCACCGGGGCGGCTCAACGTGGTCCGGGGGAGCTTAGCATGGTCCCCAGGGCAGCTCAGCATGCCCTTTACTGCGACCTAATACCTTTGCGCCTTTTTTTTTAATAATTTTTTAATTTTGGGAGGCATTTCTTGTTGTTTCGTTTTAGCCATTAAAATGTTGTTTATTTCTTTTTATTACATGTACATAATAAAATACCACAAATTAACTCTCTCTCAGTCCCTCCCCCCACCCTCACCGGGGCATTTGGGTAGGTGGGATCCAGCCCTCAGAGTGGGAGACGCGGGGGTTGCAGACTGAGCCTGGCCTGCACTCACTCGCCAGTGGCAGCTCCTAGCCTGCAGGGTGGAGTCTTGCCCCAGGCATTGTGCTTGGGTGCCCAGTGTTGCAATGCCACTCAGGTTTGGCTTGGCCATCTGCCAGGCAGAATGGGAGCCCCAAGAGCTGCAGCTGTATGGTGTGTGTGTGTGGGGGGGAATGTTTCATTTTATGTGGTGGGGGCGAGGGGTTCATGTTATTTTGCAACTGCAAAACCCTGGGGCTTTGCTGACCTCACCTGCTTTGCATGCAGGTGTCAGTGTTTGGTTTACGGTGCGGACAGCAGTGGGAACTGGCACCACTACTGGGAAGAGAACCGTTACCCTGGAGCCTTCCGCAGGACGGCGTGCACAACGCGGACTTTGAGCTCGCCCTCATCAAGAAACTGGCAGCCGAAGGCAAAATCTCCTTTTATAACTAGCTAAGGGGGCTCTGCTGCCTACGCCAACCCCCAGCCAGGGGGCACTTCCTCCTGCGGGTGCGCCGCTCTCCACACCCAGCCCCACTGCCTCAGGGGGAGGGACTGTTCGGGGTTGCAGCAGAACCAATTACGCTTCAAAGCTATATACTGACCATGCTGCCCCATTCCTCTTGCTTTTCTTCCCTGAGAGGGGACGCTCTGGAGGGGGGTGTCTAGCTATCCCGCTCGCCGGCCCCGCTCTGTCGTCACTCAGCAATGGCTTTACCCTCTCAACACCCCAGCAGGTTGGGAAGGGGCAAGATTCCCATTGGCCAGCTGGGGAACCAGGGCTCAGGGACTTGCCCAGAGTTGCCCAGGATGGCTATGGCGGAGCAGGGGCGTTGCAGTGCAGTTCAGGGTGTTGCTGAACCCTGCACGGCCGCACATTGCTGCAGCTTTTCGGGGCACCTGTGACCTGCTTGCTGGTTACTCTGAACATGAATGAGAGAAGAGAAGCTGAAGAGCCATTCACAGGGGGGCATAGGGTTTTACAGGGAGCCCCTGGGTCAGCTGTGTGCATAGTCATCCACTAAAAGGAAGGCATGCAAGGTCTTTTACCGAGAGCAGTACCCCCTTGGGCATCAGCACTGTGTCATGTATGGCTGGGTAATATTTAAGGCATAATGTAACCATATTGGAAATTAGCATCTTAAAGCCTTGAAGTGAAAGCAGGACTCCAGGAGGTGACACCTCAGACAAAGTCCTTTCAGGCGGGGGCGGGGTGTGTGTGTGATCGACTGCTCCCTGTCTGGCATTTGGCCGTTGAATACTGTGTGCCTCACAAAGTGGTGCCTATTTGCCTACTAAGCCAGATGCCAATTAAGAGACCGCAAAATCTACAAGATTATCCAGAGTAAAACCAGCAGCAGCATGGGGGTGGGGGTTGGGGGAGCTGCTTAAGGCCAGTGGATTTTTTGGTCTATTGGGAGGTGCAGACACATGGCTACGATTTGATACTTGACACCATGCAAGGCACTGCATTGAGCCGTGTGGACTGGAAATCCATCAACCTCATGAAGAAACTTGCACAAGTACAGACAGACATCATCTTCCTTTCCAAATGCAAACGGATGGACATCATACCAAATGGACTGAAGGTGAAAAATCCATTGCTATCTACATACTGCACAGACCACATTGAGAGATTATGCCATACACTATCAAAGAAACTGAGGAACCACCTGATCAGCATCCTATACAGCAAACAGGAAAACATCAAAAAGAGCTCTCCAACCTGGAGACTCATAAATAACCAACCTTCCATATAAACGGACTTTACTAAAATAAGACAGGAGATCTACATTACACACTTCACCTCTCTACAAAGGAAAAAGGACTATAAGCTGTCTAAAATCCTACCTGCCACATGGAGCCACAACAGTGGTACACCTAACTCACCCAGCAATATTGTCAATCTATCCAGCTACACACTCAGCCTGGCAGAAGAGTCTGTCCTATCTCGGGGACTCTCTTTTTGCCCCACCACCCCCACAAACATAATACAGTTCTGCGGTGATCTGGAAGCCTACTTTCGCCATCTCCAACTCGAAGAATACTTTGAAGATAACACTGAACAGCACACTGATACACAGATACCCTCCCACCAACAGCACAAGAAGAACTCCACATGGACTCCTCCTGAGGGTCGAAATGACAGTCTGGACCTATACACAGAATGCTTCCGCTGACGTGCACAGGCAGAAATTGTGGAAAAACAACATTGCTTGCCTCATAACCTAAGTCGTGCAGAACGCAATGCCATCCACAACCTCAGAAACAACCCTGACATTATAATCAAAGAGGCTGATAAAGGAGGTACTGTCGTCATCATGAACAGGTCTGACTACCAAAAGGAGGCTGCCAGACAACTCTCCAATACCAAATTCTATAGACCACTTTCCTCAGATCCTATTGAGGAATACACTAAGAAACTGAACCATCTACTCAGGACACACCCTACACCAACACAGGAACAAATCAACATACCCTTAGAGCCCTGACTGGGGCTATTCTATCTACTACCCAAGATCCACAAACCCGGAAATCCTGAACGCCCCATCATCTCAGGCATTGGCACTCTCACTGAAGGACTGTTCGGAGATGTGGACCCTCTACTCAGACCGTACACCACCAGCACTTCCAGCTATCTCTGTGACACCATTGATTTCCTGAGAAAACTACAATGCATTGGTGATCTTCCAGAAAACACCATCCTAGCCCCCACGGACGTAGAGGCTCTCTACACAAACATCCCACACACAGATGGAATACAAGCTGTCAGGAATAGTATCCCTGATGATGCCACAGCACAACTGGTTGCTGAGCTCTGTGACTTTATCCTCACGCACAATTATTTCAAATTTGGAGGGGAGGGATAGCTCAGTGGTTTGAGCATTGGCCTACTAAATCCAGGGTTGTGAGTTCAATCCTAGAGGGGGCCATTTAGGGATCTAGGACAAAAATGGCTACGATCCTTCACCAGATACGTGTCTCATGAAGAAGTCTTACAGCCAGGCCCAGATCAACGACACTGGAAGGCCTTTAGGTGAGCATCGCTCCATAAAACAGGATTGTAACTAGTTAAGTAACCCTAGGTCCAGATAGGGCTGTCAATTAATTGCAGTTAACTCAAGCGATTAACACAAAACACATTAACTAGGGACTATTTAGAAAAGCTGGACGTGCACAAGTCCATGGGGCCGGACGAATTGCATCCGAGAGTGCTGAGGGAATTGGCGGCTGTGATTGCAGAGCCCTTGACCATTATCTTTGAAAACTCGTGGCGAACGGGGGAAGTCCCGGATGACTGGAAAAAGGCTAATGTAGTGCCCATCTTTAAAAAAGGGAAGAAGGAGGATCCTGGGAACTACAGGCCGGTCAGCCTCACCTCAGTCCCTGGAAAAATCATGGAGCAGGTCCTCAAAGAATCAATCCTGAAGCACTTAGAGGAGAGGAAAGTGATCAGGAACAGTCAGCATGGATTCACCAAGGGAAGGTCATGCCTGACTAATCTAATCGCCTTTTATGATGAGATTACTGGTTCTGTGGATGAAGGGAAAGCAGTGGATGTATTGTTTCTTGACTTTAGCAAAGCTTTTGACACGGTCTCCCACAGCATTCTTGTCAGCAAGTTAAGGAAGTATGGGCTGGATGAATGCACTATAAGGTGGGGTAGAAAGCTGGCTAGATTGTCGGGCTCAACGGGTAGTGATCAATGGCTCCATGTCTAGTTGGCAGCCGGTGTCAAGTGGAGTGCCCCAGGGGTCGGTCCTGGGGCCCGTTTTGTTCAATATCTTCATAAATGATCTGGAGGATGGTGTGGATTGCACTCTCAGCAAATTTGCGGATGATACTAAACGGGGAGGAGTGGTAGATACGCTGGAGGGGAGGGATAGGATACAGAAGGACCTAGACAAATTGGAAGATTGGGCCAAAAGAAATCTAATGAGGTTCAATAAGGATAAGTGCAGGGTCCTGCACTTAGGATGGAAGAATCCAATGCACTGCTACAGACTAGGGACCGAATGGCTCGGCAGCAGTTCTGCGGAAAAGGACCTAGGGGTGACAGTGGACGAGAAGCTGGATATGAGTCAGCAGTGTGCCCTTGTTGCCAAGAAGGCCAATGGCATTTTGGGATGTATAAGTAGGGGCATAGCGAGCAGATCGAGGGACGTGATCGTTCCCCTCTATTCGACACTGGTGAGGCCTCATCTGGAGTACTGTGTCCAGTTTTGGGCCCCACACTACAAGAAGGATGTGGATAAATTGGAAAGAGTACAGCGAAGGGCAACAAAATGATTAGGGGTCTAGAGCACATGACTTATGAGGAGAGGCTGAGGGAGCTGGGATTGTTTAGTCTGCAGAAGAGAAGAATGAGGGGGGATTTGATAGCTGCTTTCAACTACCTGAAAGGGGGTTTCAAAGAGGATGGCTCTAGACTGTTCTCAATGGTAGCAGATGACAGAACGAGGAGTAATGGTCTCAAGTTGCAATGGGGGAGGTTTAGATTGGATATTAGGAAAAACTTTTCACTAAGAGGGTGGTGAAACACTGGAATGCGTTACCTAGGGAGGTGGTAGAATCTCCTTCCTTAGAGGTTTTTAAGGTCAGGCTTGACAAAGCCCTGGCTAGGATGATTTAACTGGGACTTGGTCCTGCTTTGAGCAGGGGGTTGGACTAGATGACCTTCTGGGGTCCCTTCCAACCCTGATATTCTATGATTCTATGATTCTATGAACTACGTTCAAAAAATAGTTGCAATTAATAGCAGTTTGAATTGCACCGTTAATAATGGACTACCAATTGAAATTTATTATAAATATTTTGAATGTTTTTCTATATTTTCAAATATATTGATTTCACTTACAAAACAGAATACAAGTGCACAGTGCTCACTTTGTTATTTTTATTAAAAATATTTGCACTGTAAACCAGATAAACAAAAGAAACAGTATTTTTCAATTCACCTCATACAAGTGCTATAGAGCAATCTCTTTGTTGTGAAAGTGCAACTTACAAATGTAGCCTTTTTTTACATAAACTACTCTGAAAAACAAAACAGTGTAAAACTTTAGAGCCTACAAGTCCACTCAGTCCTACTTCTTGTTCAACCAATCGCTCAGACAAACAAGTTTGTTTACATTTATGGGAGATAATGCTGCCCTCTTCTTATTTATAATGTCAGCTGAAAGTGAGAACAGGCGTTCGCATGGCACTGTTATAGTCAGCGTCGCAAGGTATTTACGTGCCACATATGCTAAACATTTGTATGCCCCTTCATGCATCAACTTGCAGGCCCTAAAGTTTTACATTGTTTTGTTTCTGAGAGTAGTTTATGTAAAAAAAAATAATTCTACGTTTGTAAGTTGCACTTGCACAATAAAGCAATTGCACTACAGCACTTGTATGAGGTGAATTGAAAAATACTATTTCTTTTTTCTTTTTACAGTGCAAATATTTGTAATAAAAACAATAATATAAAGTGAGCACTATATACTTTGTATTCTGTTTTGGAACTGAAATCAATATATTTGAAAATGTAGATAAACATCCACAAATATTTATAATAAATTTCAATTGGTATTCTCGACATGTGATTATAACAGCAATTAATCACGACTATATTTTTTTTATTCTTACAATTTTTTTTTAACTTGGCTGACATCTCTAGTTCTAGATTGCAGGTTATGATTTTATATGCAACCATTTGGTCCTACACATCTATTTGCTATCAGGTGAATCTCTACTGTGTGTCAAATAAACTTTTGCTTGTTTACGCTATAAACACCTCCAAGTGCTGTGTGTTAAGTGGCGCCATCACCTGAGGCGAACTGGTAAGTGGGAGTGGGAGTGGGGGAGATGCTGTTTCCTTAGATGCAGTGTCCAAGGGCAGGGGCTGGCCACTCCAGGGGGATGCGCAGAGAGCTCAGGGGGTTCAGTGTGCTTGTTGCTAAACTGCAGCGAGAAAGGAGGCCTGCAGAGGCCTAGAGAAGAGTGGCCAGTGGAGCCCGGGAACTGACCCAGGCAGGCACAGACGAGGCTTCCTCCCACTAAGGGCAGGTGGTAGCCAGGGGCCTCTCAGCCCTGGGTACCCCCAGAAAGGGTCACACACAGCAGGCAGCTTTCACTTGGAGTTGCTAGTTTAATGAGGGCCATAGGACTGCCCAGGGGCATCAATTTTAAAGTCAAAAGGGACCATTGTGATTGTGACAGGTTTCCCCTGGGGTGCCACCTGGAACTGGGATATCACTGAGCCCGCTGATTCACCAGTCTGGGCTCCCTTTCACACTGTGCTGCTGTGACAAGCTGCAAAGCCCTCCAAGCTTGCACTTTCGCCAGCACTCACACAGATAGGGACACATCCTGGTGCAGTTACATGCAGGCTCTGACCAGCCACTGCATGCAGCAACAATAGAGAGGCTACAGCCAAAATAAGCACCAGCTCCCCAGACTAGGACCCCAGAGCAGTACTGTTCTGGCCTGGTCAAATCTGGCCAGTATATGAGTTTAATACACGGTCCACCTCTCCCTCAATGTGAAGAGGATGATGCACACTTGTGGTAACCAAGCTGAGATTTTCCCCAGACACCTCAGTCAAACGCACACTGGTTTAGATTAAAGCATAAAATAAGTTTATTAACTACAAAAGATAGATTTTAAGTGATAACAAACAGATCAAAGCGGATTACTTAGCAAATAAACAAAAACGCAAACTAAGCTTAACATACTGGATAGATTGGATATGAATTAGTAGTTTCTCACCCTGACTGATGGTACAAGCAGGCTGGCAGCATGGGTTTCCCAGGTTTTCATACACAGGCTAGCAATCCCTTTAGCCTGGTTCCAGCACTTCCCACCAGTTCAGTCTTTGTTCCTCACAAGATGCAGTCCAGAATTATGCGGCTGATAACATGCCTTTGTAGAATCATAGCAGCTTTAGCAGGAAGGCTCATCAGGTGGGGTATACGCTACGCCTAAGGCCTATTGATTTCCCTAATGGCTCATTACCCTGAATAGGCCCTTCCCAACTAGCTATCTAGACTAAAAGCATCTTGCCTAGTGAGTGTCACCCAGGTGTGACTATATTTGATATACAGATACATAGTCAATATTCCTAACTTCAGATATAAAAATGCATTCGAATAGGATAATCATATTCAGCAAATCATAATTTTTCCAATGATGCCTTACATAACCCATCTTGTACAAAATGCATCATAATTATGCTATAATCATATCATAATAATATCACTATGAGGAATATGGGGTGCAGTGTCACACTGATCATCTAGTCTGACCTCTCACATTATACAGGCCAGAGAACAGCCTCAAAACAATTCCTGTTTGAACTGGAGCAGATAGTTTAGAAAAAACATCTGATTTTGATTTAAAAATGGCCAGTGATGGAGAAAAAACTGTTACCTATCTTTCATAACTGTTGTTCTTCGAGATGTGTTGTTCATGTCCATTCCAATTAGATGTGTGCATGCCACGTGCACACTTGTTGGAAGATTTTTCCCTTAGAGCGGTATCTGTCAGGTCAGCTGTGAAGCCCCTTGGAGTGGCACCTTCCTGGCGGTGTATATAGGTCCTTGCCAACCCGCTGCATCTTCAGTTCCTTCTTACCAGATACTCTGACAGAGGTGAAGCGGGTGGGCTTGGAATCGACGTGAGCAACACATCTCGAAGAACAACAGTTATGAAAGGTAGGTAACCGTTTTTTCTTCTTCGAGTGTTTGCTCATGTCGATTCCAAGCAGATGACTCCCAAGCAATCCCCTGAAGGGGTCAGAGTTCACAGCGTTACAGACTGTAGCATGGCTTTAAGAAATGTGGCATCGTCTCTAGCCTGCTGAGAGATGGTGTAGTGCGACGTAAAGGTGTGAACAGACGACCATGTCACTGCCCTGCAGATGTCCTGGTGTCATGGAGGCCCCAGGCGATGCTCTGGAACTGCTCCCCATGAAGCCGGTCAGGACTCTGGGGAAGTCTCTCTGGGAGCAGCCTGTCTTCAGGACACACAGCTCACACAACTTCCACCTTCCTGGGTCTGACCTCTGAGCATTCAGCATCCTCTGGCCCTCCATGCGCTTCCCACTGCGAGTCCGCTCAGGCGGGGTCCTGGGGAAGCCAGTGGGTCCTGCACCCTAACTCCGCAGTCAGACGTGACTCTCAGCCAGCCAGTAAAACAGAAGGTTTATTAAATGACAGGAACATGATCTAAAACAGAGCTTGTAGGTGCAGAGAACAGGACCACTCAGCTGGGTCCATTTTGGGGGGTAGTGAGCCAGACAACCATGTCTGCACTTCACTCCATGTCCCCAGCCAGCCCCAAACTGAAACTCTCTCCCACCCCTCCTCCTCTGGGCTCTGTCCCTTTCCCGGGCCAGGAGGTCACCTGATTCCTTTGTTCTCCAACCCTTTAGCTCTCACCTTGCAGGAGGGAAGGGCCCAGGCCATCAGATGCCAGGAAACAGGGTGTCAGCCATTCTCTGTGTCCAGATCCCTGCATACACCTGCCCTCTAGAGCTCTGCAACAATCATGCATCCTTATCCCACCACCTAGATACTTAAGAACTGCATAGGGGAAACTGAGGCACCTCCACAATATTCAGAGGAAACATTAAGAACAGTCCCGCTTCGTCACACCTGGATAGGGACCTGGCCAGGAACGCTGCAGATAAAGCTTGTGCTCTTGTGGAGTGTGCTGTTAATGCTGGGGCTGGTATCTTTCATAAGTCATAGCACACCCTGATACAAGGCGGGATCCATGAAGAGATCCTTTGGGATGAGACAGGGAGACCTTTCATTCACTGAGCAATCGCGATGAAGAGCTGTGTAGACTTTCTAAATGGCTTTGTCCACTCAATGTAAAAAGCTAACGCCCGCCTGACATCCAGGGAATGGAGCATGGGTACCCTGTCATTAGCATGCAGCTTAGGGCAGAACACCGGCAGAAAGATGTCCTGATTCATGTGAAATTGCGAAACTACCTTCAGGAGGAACGCTGGGTGTGGCCGCAACGGTACTTTGTCCGTATAAAGCATGGCATAAGGGGGCTCAGACATCAGGGCCTTGAGCTCAGACACACTTCTGGCTGATGTTATAGCCATTAGGAACACCCTCTTTCAAGAAAGTTAAAGGAGACAGCAAGTCGCCAGGGGCTCGAAGGGAGGGCCCATCAGCCTGGAGAGCACCAGACTGAGATCCCATGGGGAAATCGGCTGTAGTACCTGAGGGTACAGCCTATCCAGCCCCTTGAGAAAATGGCCAACCATGGGATTAGCAAATACTGAGCGGCCCACTGAGCCAGGATGGAAAGCCGAAATTGCAGCCAGATGAACTTTGACTGATGACACCGGCAGCCCCTGCTGTTTTAGGTGAAGTAAATAGTCCAGGAGGAAGGGAATTGAGGCCTGCAATGGAGGAGTGCCCTTCTCTAGAGGCCAAATTGAAAACCTCTTCCACTTAGCCAGATAAGTGGCACGAGTGGAAGGCTTTCTGCTGCCAAGGAGAACCTCCCTAACCAAGTCAGAGCATGTGAGCTCCAACAGCTTTAGCCGTGGAGTTTTGATGCCATGAGATGGAGAGACTCCAGGTTGGGGTGCTGGAGGCAGCCATGATCCTGAATGATCAAGTCCGAAAACCAGGGGCAGAGTTATAGGTGCGTCCATGGACAAGTCTAGCAGTGTGATGAACCAGTGCTGATGTAGCCACGCTGGTGCTATCAAGATTAACCACGCTTTCTCCTGTCGGACCTTGAGGAAGACCTGGTGGATGAGTGGGAAAGGCAGGAAAGCGTACAGCAGGCCCCCCTTCCAAGGGAGGAGAAAGGCATCCGCGAGCAAGCCCAGGCTGTGATTCAGGAAGGAGCAGAACTATTGACACTTCCTGATGTGTTGGTGTTGCAAACAGGTCTATCTGGGGAGAGCCCCACCTTTGGAAAATGCTGATGGTGATGTCCGGGCAAAGAGACTACTCACGGCCTTGAAAAGACCTGCTGAGGTGATCAGCCAGTTCATTCTGCGATCCCAGAAGGTACGATGCCTCCAATTGTATCAAGTGGGCGATGCAGAAGTCCCATAGCCCGAGGATTTCCTGACACAGGGGAGAGGAGTGAGCACCACCCTGTCTGTTTCTATAGAACATCGCTGTGGTATTGTCTGTCAATACTGATACACATCTGCCCTGTAGATGGGTTTGAAATGTCTGGCAAGCGAGGCGCACCACATGCAGCTCCCTGACATTGACGTGCAGCAAAAGTTCTGCCTTGGACCATAGACCCTGAGTCCACTTAGGTGCGCTCCTCATCCCATCGCTGATGCATTTGTGACTAGTAACAGCGAGGGCTGAGGTCTGGAGAAGGGTATGCCCGCGCAGACTGTCTGTGGGGCAAGCCACCACCAGAGGGACTCGAGAACCTGAGAAGTGATTATGACCAGTCTGTCTAGGTGGTCTTGGTTTGTTTGTCCTGTAAACTCGGGCCAGCCATGCCTGAAGGGGATGAAGCTGCAGTCTGGCATGCTGTACTATGTATGTGCAAGCAGCCATATGTCCAAGTAGTTCTAGGCAATTCCATACCATCATGGCGAGGAACCAGGATTCTGGGAGGAATGCTCTGGCCTGAGTGGAGTCCAGGAGGTCCCAATCATAGAATATCAGGGTTGGAAGGGACCTCAGGAGATCACCTAGTCCAACCCCCTGCTCAATGCAGGACCAATCCCCGATTTTTGCCCCAGATCCCTAAATGGCCCCCTCAAGGATTGAACTCACAACCCTGGGTTTAGCAGGCCAATGCTCAAACCACTGAGCTATCCCTCCCCCCAATGAACTCTATCCCTTGAATGAGAGCTATGGTCGACTTCGCCACGTTCCGGATGAGGCAGAGCCAGAGGAATGTTGTCCGCACCAGGCTCATGTGGTCCTCCCCTTGGGTGTCGCTAAACTCATCTTCGGTGCTGGAGAATGGCGGTGCCGTGAGTCTCTGGGTGCAGGGTCCTTTGCCGACGCTGCAGCCTCCCTTACTGAGGCTGGTGTGCTCAGCACCGAAGTGCTGGGTTTCAGCCCCGACACAGGCTGTTCCAGCTGGGGGGAAGAGCCAACTCCATAAAGAGAAGCTTAAGTTGGAAGTCCATCTCCTTTTTCCTTCTTGGACAGAAGCTCCTGCAGATTCTACACTTAGTCTGATGGGCTTCGCCCAAGCACTTTAAGCAGGAGTTGTGAGGATCTCCCCTGGGCATAGGCTTCTGGCAGGACCCACAGGGTTTGAAGTCTTGAGACCAAGGCATGCCCTGGTCCCTGAAGGAGAGAGCGGGGCGGGGGAGTGGTGGTGGAAGCCCCCAACAAAATTTTATCATTAATTAAATACACTAAAAACTAACAATACAATGCTAATAAAATTATTTACAATACAAAGAAAGGGAATGCTAGGAAATCGCCTGGCCAAGGCAAGAGAGAGAAACTCCAACAACTGTCACTGGTGGTAAGAAGGAACTGAAGAGGGAGCAGGTTGGCAGGAACCTATATACACTCTGTATATACACCCTCCACAGCCGCCCCGAAAGGCATCAATAGGGGAAAAACTTTCCAATAACTGTGCATCTGGTGTGCACACCCCTACTTTGAATGGAGACGAGCAATCACTCGAAGAGGAATCCACCACTACCCTTAGTAAATTGGTCCAATTGCTTCTTCTTCGAGTATATGCAGCTATGTATTCCACGTAGGTGTGTGTGCAGCCAGCGCACCGGAGTCTGAGAACGTTGCCTAGCAATACTGACGGTGTGGTGCTCGCACCTTGTGGCCACCCCTGCCCCAACCTCCCTAAGTTCCTTCTCACTGGCTGTGGCTGGAGTCAGAGCTTGGTGTGGTTTTCACTTCACCATCCCTTCTCCCTTGCTGAGAGTTCTTTGTATATAGTTGTAAAGTTAGTACCTTGCTTAGTGTTGGTGTGACTTAGTGCAGTGATGCCCTCATTGGGGTTCAAACACTGTCCGTTGTGTCAGCAGGGACGATCCCCACACAAGGTACTTGTTCTGTGTGGGTAAGGATCATGTCAGAATGGTGGTTGATTTAACCTTTGGTTAAAAATGTCCACCTTATTTCAGTCTGAATTTGTCTAGCTCTAACTTCCAGTCATTGGCTCATGCTATATCTTTGCTAGGTTCTGCATGTAAAAGTAACATCATTTCCTTCACTCCTGTGCACCAATAGGAGCTAGAGCTGAAAAAGGCCACTACCGCCCATCTAGCCACCTCCCCAGCCAGGGACCAGGGTAGGCTCTTCGCTACAGTATAGCTGCTAGTGCTCTGTTTAATCTACTTGGAAATTTCTCAACCCATGAGGCTTCTTATCACCTAGTCCACCACCACAGCACCGTTCCAGATTTCTGCTTTCAAGCTCTGGGTAAGGACCCAAAATGGCTCCTGCTCCCATACCATCAGTGAGTGTGAAATCAGGGGCTTCCCTTAGCAAGATGGTCGCCACGTTCCTTCAACATTTGCCGGTGGAAATGCCTCCATCGAAGATGGAAATTACCTCCCATTGTTTCCAATGGGTCTGCTCTCAGGGAAGATAGAAGCCCATTAATCACCATGGCCTTATTGAAGTCAATAGGAACTTTGCCTTGGATTAGGGCATGATAATGTGACGATGCCAGGAATGGGACTGAGGGGTGTGTGCAGGAACAGGACAGGAAACGATGAGTAGTCAGTGGAGGCAGACTGAAGGGGGCAGCAGGCAGAGGAGTGTAGGGGATTTTGGGGGCAGGAGGCAGTCAGAAGGGCGCAGGGATTGTGGGATGCAGGCAGCAGTCAGAGAGATGTAGGCGATGTGGGGTGCAGTCAGCAGTCAGAGGGGTGCAGGCGATGTGGAGGGTAAGTGGTAGACAGGGGGCTGGGAATATGTGGGTCAAGAGGGACATGGGGCTGTAGTGAGGAGGGGGCAGAGGAGGGGTAGGAGACACTGGAAGAGCATGGAGAGGAATGTGAGTGGGGCAGCAGTCTGTCCTGTCGAGGTAGGGAGGGGGCTAGGGACAACTGAATGGCAACTCCCCAGACCCTAGTGGATAGGATGGGGTAAGTGGTGAACAGGGATCTGCATCTGTGTGTATTTTTGAAGGTGAATTTGAACCTGAGATGATCCCACACTGCCTGGGGGCTTTCCCCATGAGGGGAAAAAATCCATAGACAGGCAAAAACAACACAATCAATTATTATTAAAATTCATGATTTTAAGGTCTGACTCATGGTGTTTGAGCTCTTGGGGTTGACAACAGTGGGAAACAAGGTGCCACGCACAGCCTCATGCTATAGATTCAGCAAGAGGGAAAAATGGCAGGGGGCACAAAGGAACAAGATGGAACAGGCCCAAATCTGTGACCTCCATGATAAGTGTACTTCCCGATGGAACTGACAGGAACAGGGACTTGGGGATTTAGAACACGCTTACACATGCAGACTTGCCAAATGTCACCTTGCATGGCACATGCATTTGACAGGTCTGTCACACAGGGAGATTACAGGCAGAGCTGGTAGCACTGTCCATGGCTCAGGTGGCATGACACTTCCCGTTGTAAGACCTTGATTTCAGTTGCTTCTACGTTGCCAGACTTTTGCCATTTGGGCTGAAATTTTCCATGCCATGTGTCTGCCTCAGACTTTTGCTTTTTTTAAAACAAGTTTAAGCACAACAGTTCAACCATTTCTCAGAACAAGGCTGGGGAAAAATTCAGCAGTTAAAAATATTCTTCCAGCTGTTAGCTGAGAAACTCTAGCACCACCATGCTTTGGAGAAAGGATTTGGAATTTGGCAGGAAGGTTGCCCGGAAGTCAGAGATGTGTCTTTTGCAATCCCTATAAAAATCCACCTGAATTTGACCAAAGTTACGAGCCCCTGAATTAGATCTCACATGCTCAGTGGGGACCTATTAAGTGTTTGGCAACTAAATTCTTTGAAAATTCTGTGTACGGATCCTGCTCCAGCCCACGGCTGCATAGACTGAGTAGGACTTTAAAGAACGTAAGAGCGGCCATACTGGGTCAGAGCAAAGGTCCACCTAGCCCGTATCCTGTTTTCGGACAGTGACCAATGCCAGGTGCTTCAGAGGGACAGAGCAGAACAGGAAGTTATCATACTTTCCCTGCAATTGCGGCTCCCAGCTGCTGTGTACTGGTCACAGAAACTGAGCAGAGACACTGTCTCTCCTGTGCTCTCATTGGTCCCCCTTGGGTGCTTGGGAAGCTTAGAATAGGAGGAAGCAACCTGACTGGGGCTAAGGATGGGTGGGGGAAAGAGAGAAACTGAGACTGGGACAAGAACAGGCTGGAGGGGATGGGGTAGAAGAAAGCAAGCTCCTTAGAAACTGGAATAGTACCAAGGATTCCTGAATGTCAGGATTCCTCTGCTGTCAGTCTCTCATTGCCTTCTAATGGTTGGTCCACAGAGGATGACAACCTACTACTGCTGCTATAAGTTACTCTGTGCTGTGGATATAAAGGTACTGACCCTACTGATCAAGTATGGGGGAGTCATTTTGTTCCACAATATGGCATTTTTGTTTGCTTTTTTTATACTGTAGGAAATTACATTAAAAACCCCTACAATACCTGAACATTAAGGTGACCAAATCAAGCCCTCAAAAGTTAGGAAATGCCTCAATTAAGGGTGCCCTCACATTGGGGCCAAGGTGCCTTAATGGTGCATTTCCATACCTTGAACAAACCTGGGCTTCTTTTAACTTAAAGCTTAACTCAGAATTTCTTGGGCTGACAACGTTTGGTTTGGGGATAATTGCACCATTCCTGTAATGTATTTTATACTAAATTTTACACTGCTATGCGCTTGCAAACATTACTCCATCTTGATGTACACTGTTATAATTCCAGTTTGTCCAGAGTCAGGCCTGGATCCCTATTTTATATTGCTTTGGAACTGTTCTCAATTTAATATCATCTGCTAGCTTTGCTAACATGCAGTTTGGCCAATCACTAATGTAAATGATAAGAACAGATCCAACTACGCCATCCTGCCTGAATACTTTGCCATTCATCATTACCTTTGTGGTCCTTCAGACAGTTTTCAATTCACGTAAGAGTATGGGATCAAAGTTAATTAACCAATTTTAATAAATTAATTGAGTTACATTGAGTCACTCTACCAAATGACAGGTTTCAGAGTAGCAGCCGTGTTAGTCTGTATTCGCAAAAAGAAAAGGCACCTTAGAGACTAACAAACTATGAAGTGAGCTGTAGCTCACGAAAGCTTATGCTCAAATAAATTTGTTAGTCTCTAAAGTGCCACAAGTACTCCTTTTCTTTCTACCAAATGCTTTACTGAAATCCACAGATGGTATATTTTATTATAAAAGGTAAGGATGTGGGGAGTGAAAATACGATTCAATTTAAAAAGCTGACAAAACATTTTTAAAAACAGCCAAGATTGGTTTCTTACTAGCACAGATCACTTATCTTGCATTGAAAGAGCAGTTTTGAGCATCCCTACTGCTGGAGTTTTGAGGTGCCCTAGGCAGAGATTTATCATCTTGTAACCAGGTCTGATGTGCTAGGTCTTGCACCTTGTTGCCTGAGATTCTGCAGGGCAAGGCAGGAGGGATCAGCACATTTTGACAGGTATCTGAAGCTGTATCCTGTGAGCACATCTGTAAATATTCTGAACATAAAGGAAATAACTGCTGGGTGGCATTGCCAGAAAGTTTATTTGATGGCAACTTTAATCCACTCAGCATCTCATGACAGGATGCTGCTCCTCCTGCAACAGCCTCAGAGGCAATTCAACAGTGATGGGCACAAAAGGCTGCCCATAGGAGGGTCTGCAGAGCCTGACAAGATGGCTAATGAAAAATCCTCACAGGAACAAGGATTGAGCTGTCTTATCCATAAATCAATGCCAAACAAGAGACAGTGGTGGAAGGAGGGGTGGGGCTGTCTGGTAATCCCAGGTATCTTCTCTTTGCGCACTCAGGGGGTCACTTGTGTCTTGAAGGATTTGTTTAGTTCCTCTCTGCATTCTTCATGGGCTGCAGCAATTTCGTATCTACGTCGTCTTCCCAAGCTCTATTTTCTTCTGAATGACACGAGCAGAGTGATAGATCAAGGAATCAATGAGTCCTGCCACTGAAAGAAGAAAAGAGAAGGATCAACCCAGACATTCCACAAAACAGAGAAGAAAATGCTTTATCACATGGGACAAACACAGAACCATTCCCCCAGGGGCAAAGTTCCAGCTCTAAGCACAGAGAACAACCCTTGCAGCTCCCTGGGAGATTGTGGAGACCCTGATCTCCTCCGATGGAAATGAGACACAGATGTGATTATGCTTCTCGGGACAAAGATGATTCTCACCAGGGCAGCTGATGCATATGCTGAAGAACAGAATGGTACCCAAAATACAAGAGATTAAACCCCATTCTCACAGAATTTAAGGGGCCAGGATTTCAAAGCAAAAGGACAAGACCTCTCCCTTCGACAGATGGACCCCTACGCCTATGTGTTTCATTGTGCATATTTATTTCCAAACCTATCTTCATATCCTGAAAACCCCAAACACCCTGCTTAGAAAAAGACTCAGATCCATTTGCCAAAAAGAATTGTTTCTGAAAAGCTTTTCCCTGGTCAGACACATTTTCTAGACAAATATGACTCAGATGTATAGTAACAACAGAGATTCTGTAATATTTCTTCAACTTTGTTACTGTTTCAAATGGAAATTCAGTGTAAAGTTAGCTTCTTTTCATACTGCCACTTATGCTGAAATTAGACATTATTGTATTTATACTTCTATTGTGAACTGGATCTTTGTAAATAAATGAACTTTCATTCTAATGATTATTTATAGCTCCAAAGGATGTGTGGCACCTCAGGGAAGGCAAAGAAAGCCCTAATCTCTGCCCAAAGGAGCTTCAATCCATATTTCAGTCCTAATATAAGCAGGGTGAAAAGCCTGCACATTTTAGGAAAAAATGAAACTAAAAGCTCTTATACCTGTAAATACTCCTCCAACAATGGCACAGACTCCCGTGAGGAAGTGTGTAAAGGGCCTAGAGAGAAGAAAACAGGTTGAATAATCTCCATGAGCTCAGGCACCTTGATGACAGATGGATACCTAGACAGATTGCTTGCAAGTTATAAATATAAAGCTTAAACAAACAAAAAAGGAAGAGTTTGAAGGTGAAGAAAAATGAAATCCCAAAATTCAATCTGTCCAGCTACTGGTCAGAGTCTGCCACCATCATTCAGGCTGAGTGGTGCTGTACTTTGCAAATAGGCCCACTGATATCAATGGCACTATTCATGAAGTGATATACTCACTTTATGAAATAAAATATACATAATTCTTCATCCCAAATAATTTACCATCAATGCCTATCTGCACTGACAATGCAAAACCACGAAACCAAACCAACCAACCAAACAAAAACCCCATGTTAATACGTGATTAAGATGGAGAACCGTGGAAAAGTTAGGATATCATAAAGCTAAGTAATGTGAACTGAGCCACATTGCACAGTCTGCTTGTTTAAGGGTATATATTTAACAAAGAGTAATACATGTAATTAATGTACGACATAAGAGAAATAGGAACAAAACTACTACATCCTGTGTGTGCAACACAGCTAAAATAGGAACCTCAGCTTTTCAGTTTGCTAAATTCTATTTGATTAACTTTACGATCTTCATGTAGCATTAATGTGATTGTGTTTGAGATTAATCCCCGCCCCCGCCCAATAGATTCATAGATACTAAGGTCAGAAGGGACCATTCTGATCATCTAGTCTGACCTCCTGCACAGCGCAGGCCACAGAATCTCACCCACCCACTCCTACGAAAAACCTCACCTATATCTGAGCTATTGAAGTCCAATAATTAATGTCTTTACTCTTTTCTGCTGTACTTCCACCATTACACAAAGATAAACGGGACTCTGCTGCGAAACAGCACCACAAAAGCTCACTTACCAGAACTGGTAACATACAGTGCACTATGCTGTATTCTGTGAACACATTTGTTAATATTCTTAACACAAAGGAAATAATTGCTGGGCGTCTTGCCAAAAAGTTTATTTGATGACAACTTTAATCCCTCCATCATTACCTTTCCATCGTAACAGAAATGCTGTGAATTCTCCTTTCATCAGAACACTGATTTAAAAGCATGGCTACATTAAAAAATACCCTTTTGTACCCTCTGACTGTGTTTTATTTGTTGAATACTGGTTAGGAATACTTGGTGTTTCACTGTGTCACTATGTGTGCCATCCCCAATAGATTCATAGATACTAAGGTCAGAAGGGACCATTCTGATCATCTAGTCCGACCTCCTGCACAGCGCAGGCCACAGAATCTCACCCACCCACTCCTATGAAAAACCTCACCCATGTCTGAGCTATTGAAGTCCTTAAATCATGGTTCAAAGACTTCAAGGAGCAGAGAAGCCTCCCTCAAGTCAACCATGCCTCATGCTACAGAGGAAGGCAAAAAACCTCCAGGGCCTCTCCAATCTGCCCTGGAGGAAAATTCCTTCCCGACCCCAAATATGGCAATCAGCTAAACCCTGAGCATATGGGCAAGATTCACCAGCCAGATACCCAGGAAAGAATTTTCTATAGTAACTCAGATCCCATCCATCTAATATCCCATCTCAGGGGATTTGGCCTATTTACCCTGAATATTTAAAGATCAATTACTTACCAAAATCCCATTATCCCATCATACCATCTCCTCCATAAACTTATCAAGTAGAATCTTAAAGCCAGATAGATCTTTTGCCCCCACTGCTTCCCTTGGAAGGCTATTCCAAAACTTCACTCCTCTGATGGTTAAAAACCTTCGTCTGATTTCAAGTCTAAACTTCCTGGTGGCCAGTTTATACCCATTTGTTCTTGTGTCCACATTGGTGCTGAGGTTAAATAATTCCTCTCCCTCTCCTGTATTTATCCCTCTGATATATTTATAGAGAGCAATCATATCTCCCCTCAACCTTCTTTTAGTTAGGCTAAACAAGCCAAGCTCCTTAAGTCTCCTTTCATAAGACAAGTTTTCCATTCCTCGGATCATCCTAGTAGCCCTTCTCTGTACCTGCTCCAGTTTGAATTCATCCTTTTTAAACATGGGAGACCAGAACTGCACACAGTATTCTAGGTGAGGTCTCACCAGTGCCTTGTATAACGGTACTAAAACCTCCTTATCCCTACTGGAAATGCCTCTCCTGATGCATCCCAAAACCGCATTAGCTTTTTTCACAGCCATATCACATTGGCAGCTCATAGTCATCCTATGATCAACCAATACTCCAAGGTCCTTCTCCTCTTCCGTTACTTCTAATTGATGTGTCCCCAACTTATAGCTAAAATTCTTATTAATCCCTAAATGCATAACCTTACACTTCTCACTATTAAATTTCATCCTATTACTATTACTCCAGTTTACAAGGTAATCCAGATCCTCCTGTATAATATCCCGATCCTTCTCCGAATTGGCAATACCTCCCAGCTTTGTATCATCTGCAAACTTTATTAGCACACTCCCACTTTTTGTGCCAAGGTCAGTAATAAAAAGATTAAATAAGATTGGTCCCAAAACCGATCCCTGAGGAACTCCACTGGTAACCTCCCTCCAACCTGACAGTTCCAATATATCTGCCTACAATAAAATACATGGAAAAACCACTGAAAACATCACAAAACACAGATTTCACACATTGTGTGTTACTGTCACTACAGGCCATATTATAAAACCTTGGGAAATCTGGAGAGGTTCAGGTTGTATAAGAACTGGCCTCACCGACATCTTCCAAGCAGGGTGAATGAAGTGAACAGAAATACCCCTTACCTGTGTTTCTCTGTCAGTTTCACCATCATGGGAGAAAGCTCATAGAGCACAAATACACCAGGGAGGCCCTGATCGCCTATTAGCCCGTTGGCGATTTTCTCATGCCGGGTAACTGAAAACTGGTTAGTCCTCACCACCTAGCAGGAAATATGGGAAATACTGAATATGAAATAAATATGGGAAATATTGTTTCATTAATAAAGTAACTAAAAGACTAAGTGGCGTAGACTGCACTTTGGAGCCTCTGCTGAAGACCACCGTACCCCTAGAGCATGCTTGGAGGGGCACTCCCAGACCTAACCCTATCTTCACGAAAGACGACATCCTACAGGATTCTAGAGAACTGAGAGCCAGGAGTGAGAATGAGCCATGCACAAGTCCCCAAGCTCTGAACGATTTTTGGTCCCTAATGGTGGTGATAGTGAGTAGGAGCACAAGTCCTCCCCAGAACAGAACAGGAGAAAAAAGAACAGGAGTACTTGTGGCACCTTAGAGACTAATAAATTTAGCATAAGCTTTCGTGGGTGCCACAAGTACTCCTGTTCTTTTTTCAGGTGACGTAAACAAGAAGCATGCAGCATTATCTTCTGCAAATGTAAACAAACTTGTTTGTCTGAGCAATTGCTAAACAAGAAGTAGGACTAGCAGGCTCTAAAGTTTTACATTGTTTTATTTTTGAATGCAGTTATCTTTTTGTACATAATTCTATATTTGTAAGTTCAATTTTCATGATAAAGAGATTGCACTACAATACTTGTATTAGGTGAATTGAAAAATACTGTTTTTTTTTACAGTGCAAATATCAATAGACTAACACGGCTGCTACTCTGAAAAATGTCACCTGAATGTGAGAACGGGTGTTTCCATGGCACGGTTGTAGCCGGCATTGCAAGATATTTATGTGCCAGATGAGCTAAGGATTCATATGTCCCTTCACATTCCAGAGGATGTCATGCTGATTACAGGTTCTGCTCAATAATGATCAAAAGCAGTGCGGACCAACGTATGTTCATTTTCATCATCTGAGTCAGATGCCACTAGCAGAAGGCTGATTTTCTTTTTTTGGTGGTTTAGGTTCTGTTGTTTCTGCATCAGAGTGTTGCTCTTTTAAGACTTCTGAAAGCATGCTCCACACCTTGTCCCCCTCAGATTTTGGAAGACACTTCAGATTGTTAAACCTTGGCTTGAGAGCTGTAGCTATCTTTAGAAATTTCACATTGGTACCTTCTTTGCGTTTTGTCAAATCTGCAGTGAAAGTGTTCTTAAAATGAGCACGTGCTGTATTATCAACCGAGACTGCTATAACTTGAAATATATGACAGAATGTGGGTAAAACAGAGCAAGAGATACAATTCTCCTCCAAGGAGTTCAGTCACAAATATAATTAATGCATTATTTTTTAACGAGCATCATCAGCATAGCAGCATGTCCTCTGGAATGGTAGCCAAAACATGAAGGGACATACGAATGTTTAATATATCTGGCACATAAATACCTTGCAATGCCGGCTACAAAAGTGCCATGTGATCACCTGTTCTCACTTTCACATGACATTGTAAATAAGAAGCATACAGCAGTATCTCCCATGTATGTAAACAAATTTGTTTCTCTTACCTATTGGCTGAACAAGAAGTAGGACTGAATGGACTTGTAGGCTCTAAAATTTTACAGTGTTTTGTTTTTGAGTGCAGATATGTAACAAAAAAAATCAACATTTGTAAGTTGCACTTCCATGATAAAGAGATTGAACTACAGTACTTGTATGAGGTGAACTGAAAAACACTATTTATCATTTTTACAGTGCAAATATTTGTAATTAAAAATAATATGAAGTGAGCACTGTACATTTTGTATTCTGTGTTGTAACTGAAATCAATATATTTGAAAATGTAAAAAACATTTAATATTAATATTTAGTAAATTTCAGTTGGTATTCTATTGTTTAACAGTGCAATTAAAACTGCAATTAATTGAGATTAATTTTTTAAAATTGTGATTAATTTTGAGTTAATCGCATGAGTTAACTGCAATTAATTTACAGTCCTACTGAAGATATCTCCTCTTAGTTTGGAGTGGAAGTTTTCTGAGGTGCTCTTCATATTTACATCTTTGTGTTCATTGTACTACCTTTGAAGCAGTAACCTTTCAATCATTTTGCTTTTGGGATTGGTTTGTTATTCTTTGAATTTAACATACTTGTTATTAATATAATTGTAAAATAGATGTGTTAACGCTATATATGAAGTTCTGAATTCCCTCTGTATGATGTTACTAAAATTTGTTTAAGAAAAGACAGCCTAGCCTAGGTAAAGGTGATGGATAGGTCTGTCCTAGACACAGAAATATGGGTTTACCTCAATTTACACATTAGCTGTAAACAAAGCCATCAAGCTAAACCAGCGGGGATTATCCTGATTCTAAACTTTAGAGAGACAGAACTAACATGGCTCCTGTGCCTCAGACAGACACAGGAGAGTGAATCCCCAGGAGACCTTCCTGACTTGTAAGATAAAGACAGTCCCATTGGAGATACACGGAACAGAGAGAGACTCCATCTTGTTCCTTCACCTTACGAGACAAAGAAACCAGCTATCTGATCTCTGTGATGGGTCCTGGTCTTGCTGGCCAGTAAAAGCTGGAAAGAAAACCAGGGGAGAAAAAAACCAACTTGAACAAGACTTGCTAGAGTCAATTTTAGACTTTTAAATGTCTGTTTTCACTTTTATTTGCTTGTAACTATCTCTACCATTACCCTTTACTTGGTATCACTTAATCCAGTTTCTTTTGTTAATAAACTTAGTTTGCTTTCATTATAAACCATCAATGCTGTGAAAGTGTGTGCTTCTAGAAAGCTGACATCTTGAAGTTTGACTGTCTCTGTAAAGGCAGCAAACCTACCACTATCTCCGTGAGGATCCCGTGGACTGGACTCTGCTGGAGGATTATTTGGGGGCAAATTCAGGGCTGGAAAGGTATTAAGGTCAGCCAAGGTCAGCCTGCAAGGAATAACCAGGGTAGACAAAGCCATGATGAGCTTTGTGGACTGCTGGCAGGCTGCTTGGGTCAGAGCTCTGGACCAAAGCTTCACAGCCACAAGATAGCCCAGGATACAGGGCAGACGATGACCAAAGCCCTTACTGGCCTGGGTGAACACCATAACATCAGTATCTCTTCCAAACTTTTTGTTAGCATTAACTATTCTAACCCTGGATATTCTTGTTATCCACATAAATGTAGACATAATCCCTTTATGAATCTTGCCACGTTCTTGGACTCAACAACTTCCTGTGCAATGTGTTCCTCAGTCTAATTACTTATTGTGTGAAAAAGTATTCCCTTTTATCGGTTCTGAATTTCCCATTTTTAAATTTCATTGAATGTCCCTTTGTTCTTGTGTTACCAGTCACGGAGAACAGAAGCTCCTGAGCCAACTTTCCTAGACCATGTATCTTGTCCCCTATTATATATCGTCTTTCTCAGGGAACCACTCTTTCCAATTTCTCTTCATAGGAAGAGTTTTTCCAGGCTACAAATAATTCTTATCTAACAGTGCAATACTCTGTGTGAGATGGGGTGACCAGCGCTGCACATGGCATCCAGATGAAATGGCACCATTTTTTTAGATGATGCTGTGAAAACAAATGATGCAGTTACCACCATATGAACTTCATTTCTGATCAGTCATGTGACCTGGGCTTGACTCTCTGCATGACTTCCTTGACCCCTAATTCCAGAGCCTTGGCCCTGCCATTTCATTTCTCCCGTGAACACAAGTGAAGCTGGAAGGAAGGCGTGTAACACTGAAAGAAGAAGTTGATGGTGGGGCCTGCTTTAACAAAAGTGACAGGAAAGCAAGATTAGGCTTATTCAACCAGAGAACAATGGCCTGTTGAATAAAGTGCAGCAGGCACTGGAGTAAGGGAGACATCTAAATTAAGAATCAGGCCAGAAACATCTGGAACTCCTTGCCACAATCACAATACACAGTTTGGCATCTGGCAAGGTCTACTGCTTTTAAAGGGCAGAGGCCTGTGTCCAGAGAAGCCACTTGAGGCCTGACAAGGTCTGCAGCCTTCAAATGACCCCCTCTGCTGTAAGCTTTCATTTCTGTGGGAATACATTACATTTTACTTGGTTCCCTTGTAACCTGGCTATGGACTGCTTTAGAGGTATGCCAAGAGTTCTTAAAGTCTTTTCACACGGAGGATCACATCTCACTCAATAGGCCTCATCTCATGGATTCCCTCCCTCCCCATCTCAATCCCATTCATTATTGCACAATATTCTTGTGGCACTTACACACTACTGCAATAATATCTGTCTGAGTATAGTATGAAAGCTAACATATAATTGCTTACATGGAAATAAGATGACAGCAAATTATACAGGTCATTTTAACTGTGTTCCTTCTTTAAAAGAGTGACTCCTACTGTTTCCTCCTGCTCATCACTCCATCTCCCACTCCTGTGTGTCCTGCTCCTCTCTCTCCCCCTATTCCCTCACATGATTCTCTGCCACTTGGTCCTGTTCTCCCTTACACATGCTGTTTCGCTGCTCAGACCTCTCTACCTGAACCTATTTTCCTGCAAGGTCATCTTCTTTTCCACTGGACATGGTGCCAGGTTCCCCTCCCCTCCCACTCCCCATTCCAGTCATTCTACTACAACTCATGGCTCAGTGCCATTGGCACCTTTAGTCTTGCTGGTGGAGCTGGAGCATGGGGGCAGCTCCCATTTCCATGCCCACACTCTCCTCCCTTTATGAAGCAGCAGCAGCCCCATATAATGGAAATGATTAGGCTAGCTCCTTCTTGTTCCCAGCTGCTTTTTTGGGCATCCAAGCTTTTTTGGGCATCCAAGCTTTTTTGCCATGGATGCCTCGAGACCCACAGAAGCAGCTGGAAGCAGATACCCCATTGAGGAGTGGGACATAAATGGATAGTCAGAAGGAAGAGCAAACAAGTGCCCTCCAGCAAGCGCTCCACCAATCACAGTTTGAAAAGGCTTTACACATTCAAAGATAAGAGATGCCTTATAACAAAATTAATAAAGCACAGAAGCATATAAATATAGGAGTGTTTCTGTGGTTGGGCCTGCAGAAAGAGACCAGTGTCCCCAGTGTGTGTACAAAGAAGAAAATTGGTGCTTACCTCACCATCGACTTTCATATAGACTGTAGGGACCACTTTGACGAAGTACTGAAACATCATGGAAGCTAGCAGCAGAAGACAAAGAGTCATAGTGAATAACCAGAAAAGACAGAGATGTGCCCATTCTGAACTTCACTGACTCTTATTAATAAATCTTCAAATGCTAATGCAGATATTTTCTACAGCCACTACAGACAGCAGAAGACAGCCACATCATTATGAACTACCCAGATGTGTTACAGGCTGGGAGAATGCTGACTAATTATAGTATACATAATGTGGAATAACCACAGCACACAAAATAGACACAAAAAAACACTGCCAAACCATGCTGTAGAGCAATGCTGCATGGCCATGCCACACAGAATAGCTATAGTCGAGGATGGTAGTAGAAACCTGCAGCTAAGTTAAAATACGCTGATCTTCTGGAAATAGTTAGGAACTTGTCTACCTGAGAGGAGACCTCTCTCCCCATGCCATCACTGCTTAATTTAGAGGCCCTTTAGTTTAGACAGATGGGCCTGCTGGGAGGGCATTTTCCACAGAGGATACTAGCCATGGAACTTGATTTGCAACAGCACAGATCTGCTACCCTCCTGGATACCCTGCTCACTCTTTTCCCCAAGCATTTAGGGTGAGGATTAGATTGAGGGAAGGGAATAGATCTCTCTGAGGCGATGGTGAGATAAGATGAATCTCTAAAGGGTGAATGGACTATTGCACGTTTCTTTTAAAATGTGTACAAGCATCTTTTAATTTTGGTCAAAGGCACCTAGAGCAAAGGATTGGTGCTTGAAATACAATATAAATAAATCTATACCACCAGGCCATAGATTGTGGTCTTTTGCCACAGAGGAATTCTCAAGGGACCTTCCCCTTTGAGGGAGGCCAGAGCTAGTTTAGAAAATTCACCTTTGGAGCTAAAACTTTCCAAGCTTCGTCTCAGAGAGTGAATGGCAAAGTTCTCAGGAATTAGGACGACGGAAGGCAGCTATTCTGCAAGGAAGATGGAAAGAGGAGGGGGCTCTTCTAGTCCTCCTCACAGCTTTTAGTCACATGCCCCATCAAGCTACCTGTGGCTCATGGTGGATTGTAACTGAGAATTTCTCCTTCAGCAGGGGCTGACTAATAATGTTCTATTGGACAGAATTCCATGACGAACTACCCTCTTTCAAAATGGCTGCCATTTCCCATTGTTCTCAATAAGACTGAAGCTACACACTGCCCTCAGGTAGCCATTTTAAGAAAGGAATTTATCTGCCTACAGCTCAATGGGGCTGAGTGTTCCGTTTCAGAATTTGACACACAGGCCGCCATCTGAGGCCTTGTTTATACCAGAAATATTTTTTGAATAACTCAAGATGAGAATTTAGACTGATACTGTTTACAGGTATAACTGCTGTGTGCACTCTCTGATTCTGGTATACAAGTGTCTTTTTTCAGGTTAGTTTATGTTGCATAGGAAGGGGTTTATGCTGCATAGGAAGGGGTTTATGCTAAATCAAAAATGTATCCTTTATGGTGGAATACAAGTGTCCAAATGAGGAGTTATACTAGTAGAACTATAATGGTGTAACTTGGATAACTCTCCTGTGCAGACAAGGCCTAAGAGCTGCTTACTTTCGTTGTTAGTTTCACTTTGGGAGCAATGAAAGGTGCTGGCCAGTTTGAAAGAAGGCATCTTAAGTGAAGTCAGTCTATAACCTCAGTGAGAACAATGGGAGATGGCAGTCATTTTGAAAGAAGACAATTGTTTGGGTGTTTCTCTGAAGGAGGAGAACTTTCATTTATCAAAAATAATAGCAATAATTACTAAAGCTACTCACTGCACCAGATCTACTCACTAGAGAGGGCAAGAGGGAGGGGGAACTGTGTGTGCGCATGCATGTGTGTGCATTCATGTGCACATGTGTGGGCAGGGGAGTTTGTATGGGCTGTTGGAGGGAAGAGGAAATTGGTGTGTGTGTTTGAGAGCACAGAGGACTGTAAGGAGGTTCAAACGGCAGGAGAAATTTGGAGGAGAGGAGCAAGAGGAAATCTGGAGTGCTTTAAAGTGGCATATGCTATACCAGAAAAGACATTCATTTATGTAGGCCGATTTGCTCCACCCCCAAGTGGCAGATGAGCAATGAGTGAGCAAATGTTGGGGAGAGCACAAGTGTCATTTTTGCTAGGGCAGGAAGGCTTGCCCATTTGGTAGCACCACCAGGGTTCTCCCTGCAGCCTGTCCCAGTTGCTCTGGCTGTGCTGTTGCTGTTTAGGTTGTTCTGAAACACTTATTTGATACAGAAGTTTAGAAGGAGATTCTCCTGCTCAAGGCTGTACCTTGCTGTGCAGTGATGTCTGTCCCATCCAGAGGGTTGACGAGGCCTGGATAATCCCTCCCGAATGAGAGACGTTTGATATAGTGCGTCATATTGATCTGAAACAAAAACAGTGACACACTCAAACTGCTGGCACAGCATCTACCCAGGGGCAGGACGAGGCCCCTGGGGTTTGCAGAGCATGAACAACTTCCTTTGGTGAGAGACTCTAAGGGGCAGGCATCTCCTCTCTCCCTCCCTCCCATGGGAAATTTCAATGTTCCTGCCCACTGAGATTCCAAGGTGCAGGCAACTCCCCCCCACCCTTCCCACCATGGAAGCCTCCCTCTGGAGAAAGGCTCTGAGGCACAGGTGTGTCTTCCATCCTGATGCAGGGCAAAGAAAAGCCAACTCAGATGCAACTGGGGGCACAGTGGGATTCTGTGCCCCCTCTCAAACAGCACTTATATGGCTGTTAGACACGTGGCAAGGGAAAAAAGAATGCCAGAGAAGAGCTAGACATTAAGAAGAAAGGAGAAATCCAGCCTTTTTAAAGAATGTTTTCCAGCATGTCTACACGCATGCTCTTGCAACACTTACGTTATCAAGTCCAAAGCTCTGTAAATCATGAACTGCAACAGAGAAACAGCATGTTAAAACAATCCAGACCATGGAACCAAGGACATTTATTTGTCTCAGAAGGGAGATCCCATCACATCTATTGCCATCTAAAGCATTAAGAAAACACACTGGATTTCTCCCCTGCTGCAGTAGGGTATCGGACAGATAAAACAACATTGAAATTCCCCCTCCCAATATTAACTAATTATCTCCAGAAGAAGGGATGGAAAGTTAGTTGAACTAGGGGGGTTATAAATGACACGTCAGTCATCATCAGACTATTTGCCCATGGCCTTTAGGAAGCAAACATTCAGGGTGTGTAGGTTGGCTAGGAGAGCTCCACTGGTGTTCATGCTCACTTGCTGAGCTCCAGCTCTGGTCCTTGCTTAGCTCCTCAGATTGTTGTAGAATGTGAAGGCAGAATAATATTCATATGCATTCTACATGATTGACTGAACAGAGCATTTGCCTACAGAACTGTAAAAACCACCAGATGAAGCATCCAAACAGATCGTCTACCTCCCAGTAGCAGGGAGCTCTCATCTGTCCTTCCCCGCTGCAACGCTGAGCCCACAAAGGGAAAAAACTGCAGGTTATTTACTGGTTTCAGAGTAGCAGCCGTGTTAGTCTGTATCCGCAAAAAGAACAGGAATACTTGTGGCACCTTAGAGACTAACAGATTTATTAGAGCATAAGCTTTTGTGGGCTACAGCCCACTTCATCAGATGCACAGAATGGAACATATAGTAGGAAGATGTATATATACATACAGGTAAGTTGGAAGTTACCATACAAACTGTGAGAGACTAATTAGTTAAGATGAGCTATTATCAGCAGGAGAAAAAAACTTCTGTAGTGATAATCAAGATGGCCTACTTAGATGGTTATTTACTGTAACTGGAAATTATTTGAGATGTGTGCTCCCTCTCTGTATTCTGCATTTGGGTGTGCATGCGCACCGTGAACCCGAGTCTGGAAAATCTTACAAGTGGTGTCCATTGGCCTGCACATGCCCAGTGGGTCTCATCATTCTCCTGATTGAGGGTATAAGCACCTGTGTGGGCCGATGCCTATCCAGTTCCTCTTCTTACCACAAATCCAACAGGATCCGAAGCAGAAAGGATAAAGGGCGGGTAGTGAAATACATATAGGGACCACCCATCTCAAAGAGCCTCCAGTACAGTAAGTAACCTCCACTACTTTTTCAAGTGCTGGTCCCTACGTATATTCCACACATGGGTGACTCGCAAGCAATGCTCACGCTGGAGTTAGGTGCAAGGAACCCGGCAGCAAAGATGTCAATCCCACTGCTGCATCCGCAGCGAACAAACGTGTAGTGTATAGCGAATGGATGGTGCTCCAGGTGGCCACCTGCAAATGCATTGTATCAGGACCTTCTGTGGGGATGCTGTGGAGGCAGCTTCTGCTCTTGTGGAGTGAGCCATGACACCTCCAAGAAGAGGGATTTGTGATAACCTGTAGCACTCTAGGAGGCATCCCACAACCCACTTAGAAATCCTTTGAGAGGATATAGCTTGCTTGTATAATCTTCCTGCTATGGTGATAAAAAGTCTTGGTGACTTTTTGACTGGTTTGATTCTCTCCACACAGAACCCCAGGGCAAGCCAGACGTTAAGGGAGTGAAGTCTCTTCAGGAGAAGCACGGGACTTCAGAAAAAAGGCAATTAAGGGGATACTTTGGTTGATGTTGAATTCAGAAACAACTCTGGGAAGAAATTTAGGATGTAAGTGAAGAGAAACCTCCTTGTGAAAAAACGTACAAGGAAGGCCTGCTATGATGGCTCCCAGCTCACTGACCCTTCTGGCCAAAATGACAGACACCAGAAATGCAACCTTCATGGACAGGTGGACATGCAGTATGTCACTAAGGGTTCAAATGGTGGTTTGGTGAGTGTCAACAGAATGAAATTAAGGTCCCATATAGATGTAAGTTTGATCAGTGGTGGGAAGGTTCTGATTAGGCCCTTCCTAAACCATACTGTAGTTGGGTGTCTGAAAACAGAACATCTGTCTACCGGAGAGAGACAGGTACTAATTGCTGCAGGGTGGACCCACAACCAACTAATGGAGAGACCCAAAGCTTTTAAAACAAGAGATAATCTAAGACGACTGGAATACTTGCAGTAATTGGAGAATGTTGATTGTGCTACGCCCAGGCAGAGAAAAGCCTGTTTGGTCAGGTAGCAGGTTCCAGTTGAATCACTCCTACTTTGGGTAAGAACAGCCTGAACAGGAGCTGAGCAGAAATGTTCTATTTCTGATCCTCATCCAAACACCAGGCTGAGAGGTGGAGTGAGCCCAGACTGGGGTGTTTGATTCTGCCCTTTCCTGAGTTAGGAGGTCTGGGTAGGGGCAAATCTTGATTGGGGGGATTGGGCGGGAGGGAGAGCCAGACATGGTCAGGAGAGCTGTTAACCAAAACTGTCTGGGCAGTTGGGTACTAGAAAAATGACAATGGCTCTGTTGTGATGTACCTTTCTTATGACCTGTGGAAGCAGGGGAATGAGAGGAAAGGCATATCTGAGGTTGTTTGTCCAGGATAACAAGAGCATTGCCTTGCGAGCAGCAGCCCATGGCACCTCTGGAGCAATACAGGGGAAGTTTTCTGTTTGTTTGGGACACAAAGAGGTCCTATTGAGGTGTAGCCCACTGTGTGAATATTTCAGTCAGGATGGACTCATGGATCTCCCCCTTGTGGTCTGCTGAGAAGTGCCTGCTTAGGTTATCTGCTAAGGAGTTCTCAATATCTAGGAGGTAAGTGGCCTAGCTTGTGATGCAGTTTCTGATGCACCAGTTCCAGAGCCTGACAGTTTCCACGCAGAGTGGAGGAGTTGTCGCTCCACCCTGTTTGTTTATGTAAACCATGGTGGTGACACTGTCCACCATCACTTGGATGTGGAGTGAGCATTTGAGTTGGAGGAAGGCTTTGCACACAAGGCAGACTGCTTTCAGTTCTAGTATGTTGTGTAGTCTGGCCTCCCGTGGAGTCCAGGTACCCCACGCAGTGTGATTGTTCAGGTGGGCACCCTACCCCAGGAGAGAGGCATCTGTCACAATGGTGGCACTGGGGGATTGAAGTACTGAAGGGATGCCCATTCTCACCTTTTCTGGGATCAACCACTAGGAGAAGGAGGCGATAACACTGGTGGGAATGGCCACCTTGGAGTTGATGTGATCCTTGTCTGGTGAGGAGATTGAGTGGAGCCAGGGTGCACATGTGTACCCATGTGTGGAAGACACATAGGGAACAGCCCTCAAAGAAGAAATATCTGTGTAGACTGTCTGTGTTCTGACTTTCGGTGGTCACCAGCATTTGACTTGATCTGAAATAATTTTATCATTGCCAGACTTTAAGTACAAGTCTGCTCTCTCTCTCTCTCACTCTTTCTCTCTCCTGGCTTCCAGCACGCTTTGACACCACATTACTGGGAGCACTGCTCAACCAGAAACAGCATGATGCACTTCGTTTATGCCTTTGTCCACATGAAAGTGAATCAAAGTTGCCCACTTCAGCTTTCTCCTCTTAGGCTAACAAGCTGCAGTTGCAGAGTGAGGGTACAGCTTATGTCTAAATTCCTGCATCTCTCTCATGAAATGTGTCCATCAGGGCTTACAAAAGCTATAAAAATTAAAAATATATATATAACAAATGGAAGAAAAGAGAAATTGATAGCAACGAATATAATTCAGAAGTTAGGAATTGCAGAAAACTGAGAGGGAAGCAAAGGCACTCAAGGAGAAATCTATGGACAGCAGAGTTAAGGACAACAACAAGGAGATTTTTAAATATATTAAAAACAAAAAGAATCCTAGCATTGGTCCATTACTAGATGGAAATGGTAGAATTATTAGTAATAATGCGGAAAAGACAAAAGGGTTCAATAAATACTTCTGTTCTGTATGATCATTTGTTGGCCCTATGCTATTTAACACTTTTATTAGTCACCTGTAGGAAAACAAAATCATCACTGACGAAGTTTGAAGATGACACAAAAATTGGGGGAGTGATAAATAATGAAGAGGACAGGTCACTTATTTAGAGTGATCAGGATCACTTGGTAAACTAGGCGCAAGCAAACATTCTGTATTTTAATATGGCTAAATGTAAACGTATACATCTAGGAACAAAGAACGTAAGTCATACTTGCAGAATCGGGGTGTCTCTCCTGGGAAGCAGTGACTCTGAAAAAAAATTGGGAATCATGGTGGATAATCAGCTGAACATGAACTACCAGTGTGATGTTCTGGTCAAAAGAGTTAATGCGATCCTGTGATGTATAAACAGGGGAACCTCCAAAAGGAGTATAGAGGTTATTTTATCTTATATTTGGCACTGGTGCTACTGGAATATTGTGTACAATTCTGATGCCCACAATTCAAAAAATATATTGATAAATTGGAGCGTGTTCAAAGAGAATGAGACACAAGAATGATGAAAGGATTAGAAAACCTGCCTAGAAAAGCTCAAGGAGCTCCAACTATTCAGCTTAACAAAGAGAAGGTTACGGGGGGGGATTTGATTACAGTCTATAAGTACCTACATGGGGAACAATTATTTGCTAATGCGTTCTTCAATCTATCAGAGAAGGGTATAAGACGATGTAATGGCTGGAAGATGAAGCTAAACCAATACAGATCCAGGTAGGGACCATCAAATTGTGGAAGTAAATGCGTGGTTGTGCAGGTGGTGTCAGAGAGAGGGCTTTGAGTCTTTGACCATGGGATGTTGTTCCAGGAAGAAGGATTGCTAGGAAGAGATGGGATCCACCTAACGAAGAGAGGGAAGAGCATCTTTGCAGGCAGACTTGCTAACCTAGTGAGGAGGACTTTAAACTAGGCTCGCCGGGGGATGGAGACCTAAGCCCTGAGGTAAGTGGGGAAATGGCATACCAGGAGGAAAAACAAGGAGGAGGATGCAACAGGGAAGGCCTCCTGATTCGTACTAAGAAAGTAGGGCAATCGGCTCGTTATCTTAGGTACTTGTATACGAATGCAAGAAGCCTGGGAAACAAGCAGGAAGAATTGGAAGTCCTAGCACAGACAAGGAATTACGATGTGATTGTAATAACAGAGACTTGGTGGGGTAACTCACATGACTGGAGCACTGCCATGGATGGGTATAAACTGTTCAGGAAGGACAGGCAAGGAAGAAAAGGTGGAGGAGTTGCACTGTATGTAAGAGAGCAGTATGATTGCTCAGAGCTCCAGTATGAAACTGGAGAAAAGCCTATTGAGAGTCTTTGGGTTAAGTTTAGAGGCGAGAGCAACAAAGGTGGTGTCGTGGTGGGCATCTGCTATAGACTACCAGACCAGGAGAATGAGATAGACAAGGCTTTCTTCAGACAACTAACAGAAGTTTCCAGATCACAGCCCCTGGTTCTACTGAGGGAGTTTAATCATGAGAGCAATACAGCAGTGCACAGAAAATCCAGGAAGTTTTTGGAGAGTGTTGGGAACAACTTCCTGGTACAAGTGCTGGAGGAACCAACGTGCTCCTCTTGACCTGCTGCTCACAAACAGGGAAGAATTGGTAGGGGAAGTAGAAAAGGGTGGCAACCCGAGCAACAGTGACTATGAGATTGTCGAGTTCAGGATCCTGACAAAAAGAAGAAAGGAGAGCAGCAGAATACAGACCCTGGATTTCAGAAAAGCATACTTTGATTCCCTCAGGGATCCCCTGGGTGGCTAATATGAGGGGGAAAGGAGTCCATGGCTGTATTTTAAAGAAGCCTTATTTAGGGCACAGGAACAAACCATACCTATGTGCAGAAAGAATAGCAAATATGGCAGGCGACCAGCTTGGTTTAACAGAGAAATCTTCGGTGAGCTTAAACTCAGAAAGGAAGCTGACAAGAAGCAGAAACTTGGACAGATGACTAGGGAGGAGTATAAAGATACTGCTTGAGCATGCAGGGGTGTAATCAGGAAGGCCAAAGCATAACTGGAGTTGCAGCTAGCAAGGGATGTGAAGTGTAACAAGAAGGGTTTCTACAGGTATGTTAGCAACAAGAAGGTGGTCAGGAAAAGTGTGGGACCCTTACTGAATGGGGGAGGCAACAGATGATGTGGATAAAGCTGAAGTACTCAATGCTTTTTTTGCCTTGGTCTTCACAGACAAACTCAGCTCCCAGACTGCTGCACTGGGCAGTATGGGGAGGAGGCGGCGAGTAGCCCTCAGTGGTGAAAAAACAGGTTAAGGACTATTTAGAAAAGCTGGACCTGCACAAGTCCATGGGGCCGGACGCAGTGCAACCAAGGGTGCTGAGGGAGTTGGCTGATGTGATTGCAGAGCCATTGACCATTATCTTTGAAAACTCATGGCAATCAGTGGAGGTCCCAGATGATTGGAAATAGGCAAATATAGTGCCACCTTTAAAAAAAAGGAGGAGGAGAACCCGGGGAACTATAGACCTCAGTCCCCGGAAAAATCACCTCACCTCAATCCCTGGAAAAATCATGGAGCAGGTCCTCAAGAAATCCATTTTGAAGCACCTGGAGGAGAGCGAGGTGATCAGGAACAGTCAACATGGATTCACCATAGGCAAGGCAGGCCTGACCAACCTGATTGCCTTCCATAATGAGATAACTGGCTCTGTGGATATGGGAAAAGTGGTGAACATGATATATCTTGACTTTAGCAAAACTTTTGGTACGGTTTCCCACAGTATTCCTGCCAGCAAGTTATAAAAGTATGGATTGGATGAATGGACTATAAGGTGGATAGAAAGCTGGCTAGATTGTTGGGCTCAATGGGCAGTGATCAATGGCTCAACATCTAATTGGCAACCGGTATCAAGCAGAGTGCCCCAGAGGTCAGTCTTGGGGCCGGTTTTGTTCCACATCTTCATTAATGATCGGGACGATGGAATGGAATGCACCCGCAGTAAGTTCACGGATGACACTAACCTGGGGGCAGAGGTAGATATGCTGGAGGGTAGGGATGGGGTCCAGAATGACCTAGACAAATTGGAGGATTGGGCCAAAAGAAATCTGATGAGGTTCAACAAGGACAGGTGAAGAGTCCTGCACTTAGGACGGAAGAATCCCATGTATTCTACAGGCTGGGGACTGACTGGCTAAGCGGCAGAAAAGGACCTGGGGATTACAGTGGACAAGAAGTTGGAGATGAGTCAAGAGTATGCCCTTGTTGCCAAGAAGGCTAACAGCACACTGGTCTGCATTAGTAGGAGCACTGCCAATAGATCGAGGGAAGTGATTATTTCCCTCTATTCAGCATTGGTGAGGCCACATCTGGAGCACTGCATCCAGTTTTGGGCCCCCCACTACAAAAAGGATGTGGACAAATTGGAGAGAGTCCAGTGGAGGGGAACAAAAATGATTAGCGGGCTGGGGCACATGACTTATGAGGCGAGACTGAGGGAACTGGGCTTATTTAGTCTGCAGAAAAGAAGAGCGAGGGAAGATTTGATAGCAGATTTCAACTACCTGAAGGAGGGTTCCAAAGAGGATGGAGCTAGGCTGTTCTCAGTTGTGGCAGATGACAGAACAAGGAGCAATGGTCTCAAGTTGCAGTGGGGGAGGTCTAGGTTGGATATTAGGAAACACTATTTCAATAGAAGAGTGATGAAGCACTGGAATGGGTTACCGAGGGAGGTGGTGGAATCTCCATCCTTAGAGGTTTTTAAGGCCAGCTTGACAAAACCTTGGCTGGGATGATTTAGTTGGGGTTGGTCCTGCTTTGAAGAAGGTGTTGGACTAGATGACCTCCTGAGGTCTCTTCCAACTCTAACTGTCCATGATTCTATCATGCAGGATGTGATGCATTTGGACATGGTCTGTGAAGAGACTGCTTGACCCTTCATGTGATCTGTATATGACACAAACGAGGTGAAGCATGAGACAGTTTAGTCCTGTCCACACAGAAGGCTAGACATTGACGGATATCTAAGGGATGTAGACGTTGCTCCTTTGGAAATGAATGTGGCTTCGGAAAGAAAACAGGTAAATATACCACCTGGTTCAAATAAAACTGAGAAACCAGTTTACACAACAATTTTGGATGCGGTCATGAAGTCACTGTCTTTGGAGAATTGTGTATAAGGAGGCTCTGCCATCACAGCCTGCAACTTGTAGATTCTCCTTGAAGATGTTATCACTACTAGGAATGCAGTTTTCTAAAACACTAAGTGTACTACTAACTACATAAAACAAGGGAAAAACCTAAACTAGTTGAGAGGTTGTGAGGTTAAAACCACACAGAGCTCTGACTCCAGCCACGGGTGGTAAGAAGAAATGGAGGGAGGATGAGAACAGCGCTGCCTCATGTAGCCAGTGGAGGGGCTATGACCACGAAGCGTGAGAACCATCTCTCCATGGGTACTGCTAGGCAAATTTCTCCAGCTCCGGTGCGCTGGGCATGCACACACCTAAGTGGACACAGCTTCATCTACTCAGAGAAGAATCATTTTACAGGTGGAATAACTGAGGTACAAAGAGGTTCTGTGACCCATCCACTGTCACAGTAAATAGTTATCAACATGAGGATGAGAATCCATTTCTCATTGATGAGGTTAGTGTCCAGTATCCTTGTGGCCCTCTCCTTTTGTTCCTCCATACCATAGAACCCATGAGTTCCACTATCATTCCTCTGATCAGCACTTAAAAATTCACATACCCTTCCCTTTCTGAAACACAGACACAGTCATCCTTGACCTCTAACCTCCAGCCCAGACCTCTGAATCCATCCTCTTGAATGTCTTCCTACCACCTTAAACTCCACATGGCTATGAATGAACACTTTTTCTTTCCTTCTTACCCTGTCAGCAATACCATCTTCCTTGCCATCATCCACACTTGTAACCTTAGTATCATCCCTGATCACTCCCTTGCCTTCTCCCCTTTATTTCCAAAACCTCACCAATCGTAATGTTATTTTCTCAATAATATATACATACAACATACCTCTCCTTGTTAAACAATATTACGTATGCGTGCCCAATTGCTATCGTTAAACTGTTTCCAATATACAGCCTATTCACGATGTATTTAGAACTCTACTGAAATGCACTCTGAGGCTAACATGACATGTCGTAGGTGACTAACACGTAACACTATATAAAAGGTGAATAGGAAAATTATTTATAGTGGAGATTGCAGATCAATACAGAGATCAATCAATCAATACAATCAGTACAGCAGGATTAGCAGTTTATGTGACGTGATGGAGGGAATCTACACATTCTGCAGACACATTAGCCAAAGGTACCAAAGAAATGGCAATGGGCAGCCTATGCGGTATTTGGGGTGGGAGAGCCTGGAGCTGCCCCTCCCATTCTGCCTCTGCACCCTACTGGCCTTCACAATTGTAACCATCCCCATTGCTTCAGCCCCTTGCTACTCTCAACTTCAGCCTCCCTTCACTTCTTCACTAGAAAGCACAAAGGGTGGTTGGATCATCCTTGCTGCTGGTTCCTCCAGGATGTCTGGGATCCAGCAGGGAGAGCAGCCTTCCATTGACTAAAGTTGGCCACTGCCACAACCAGGGTGCAGGGTTCATTCTTGCCACCCCACCTATGAAGAGCAATAAGATCCACCCCCACAACCACCAAAATGCTGCAGGAGACCTCCTGATGCTGCCCGTAAATAAGATTATTTCAGAATGAATGTAGAACCTAAGTAAAGCACATTTATTATTATTATTATTATTTGTATTACTGTAGCATCTCAGAGCACTCGGCATGGCCTGCATTGTGCTAGGCGCTGTACAAGCACAGAACAAAAAGGCAATCCCTACACCACACTGCTTCTAATCTAAGAATGCCAGGTCATTCAAGGAGGCAACAACGTTTGGATTTCTAGCTCTGAAGAAATCAACTTCTGCATTAATCAATTTGTACTCAACACCTGAAAATGAATCCCATGATTTGTAACCCTCTTCATCTGCTCTAGCTCAGTCACAAGCTAGTGGGCTGGAATCAGGAACCACCGGGGCACATTCTCTGGTTTGTGGTATGAAGGAGGTCAGACTAGATGATCATCCCTTCTGGTCTTTAAATCTATTAACTCCACCCCCCCAAACTGTTACCAGGCCTCACTAAGCTAGTCCACCAGACTAAACACATCCACCAACCTACTGTCTCTTACAGACTTATTAAAATAATCCAGGCCAGAGCTTCTCAACCTTTTCTATACTGGGACCCCAGTTAGAACAGATCCACCCTCCACTCTAGCGACAAAGAAAGAGTCAGTGGTCATGCCCCCTGAACTTATTCACAAATCCCAGGCTAAGAATCTAAGCTAATGCTCTAGGTGCCCGACCCAAGGGGATTTATGGAGACAAGACATAACAGAAATTAGATTAATTCCATAGTGAACAGTATAAGAAAAGGAAAGAAGTAAGCATCACTTACGCTCAACTGCATGCACTGCAAATAAGGGCAGGAATAAGGAAAGAAAAGAGAAACATTCAGATTTTTACATTGAAAAGCACAGATTCAGATAAGGCTGCATTTAAAAATGACACCTTCTAGAAGAGGAGGAATAATCACTTTGCCAACCAGTCCCTAGAGTAGGGGTTCTCACAACAAATTTTTATTGGCCTCAGAGTGTGGCCACCAACTTTTGCTGGTGGCCACGCTAAGAATTTTTCCTAAAATACTTAATTAACTTTAGGAAAAACAAATAAATATGCACATCTCCATGTCCAAATCATTGTCATTCATTTATATAGGGTTTTTTGTAAGGTGGTTTGCATGTTCTTGACTTTTTTGTTATTTCTTTTACTTTTCTGGTTGCTTTTTTTTTTATTTAAAGACTTGCTAACTAGTAAGTCTATTTCTGTAAAAAGTGATATCTGTGTGTTTGTTAATATCACTTTTCACAGCAGCCAACTTGCTAGCTAGCTGGGAGACAATGAAAAGTGATATTAACAAATATCATTTTTCATAACATTCTTACTCAGCCCTGGCAAGCTAGGGGACCAATTAAATCCTGGATGGGGAGGTGGGTAGGGCGGCAGCTGGGGGCCAGGAGCAATGGTAGAGTAGGAGGTGAGCCCAGAACTGGAACCCTGCAGCCAAGGGCAAAAGAAAAGCAAAAGAAATAACTAAAAAGTCAAGAACATGCAAGATACCTTAGAATCACAGAAGATTAGGGTTGGAAGAGACCTCAGGAGGTCATCTAGTCCAACCCCCTGCTCAAAGCTGGACCAACCCCAACTAAATCATCCCAGCCAGGGCTTTGTCAAGCCAGGCCTTAAAACCATCTAAGGATGGAGATTCCACCACCTCCCTAGGTAATCCATTCCAGTGCTTCACCACCTTCCTAGTCAAATAGTTTTTATTTCACTTATTTGTTTCTATTCTGTTTAGGTCCAGGAAAGAATAGAGACAACTGTATACTATTTTTATTAAGTCTGCAAAAATATCCCACCCCCAAACCCTACATAAATAAATGACAATGATTTGGACATGTGTATGTGCATATATATGTTTTTCCTAAAGTTAATTAAGTATTTTAGGAAAAATTGCCAAAGCGGCCACCAGCAAGAGTTGGTGGCCACACTCTAAGGCCACCAAAAAATTGAGAACCCCTGGACTAGCGTTACTTGAAAGAGTGAGCTGCATTAGTTAGCCCTCCTCCTAAAAACCAACTGTCCCAAAGCTTGGATTCTCTTGATCTTTCTCACAGAGAAACCTGGGCTAACACACAAACACAAACCATGTCATCTTTTCAATAGGCAATTCAAAATGTCCAAATGCGGATTGGAAAGCAAAATTCTGAGGCTCAGTCAGCCCCACGAAAGAGGCTGAAAGATTTAAAATGTGATTTGAAAAAATGCTAAAGCCTAAAGAGAAGATGTTGTTACATGGGGGGTGGGGGGGGAGGAGAGAAGGGGGGAGGGGGAGTGCAGTAGTTACCTTTTGGCATTTTCCAGACTAGGAAAAGTTATTGAGTTAAGATCAAGATTAAACCTAACCTGAACTCAAACCTTTTTCCTAGTCCAGACAAGACCTCAGATATTCCTAGATTTAGGGAAAGGTGGGGAGTTGTGCTGCAAGCCAGATACAAAGCAATTAATTTTGTGGCTGCAACGCATGGAATGAATTCATGTGAGCAAGACTGCTCAGGCCCTTTACCTATACCTTTCACGTAATGCATCTAGCTCTGGCTTGTGCTGCTAGACCTCAACTAACATAGTGTGTACTACGGTCTAGAAGAGAATTTGTTTGAAAGTGTGTTTTGAGAGCGGGGTGTGTGTGTGTGTGAAAACATAATGCATATGTGGAAAGGCACAACACACTGTGTATGAACATGGGGCTCTAACAAGGAATGAATCAACCCAGGCAGAAGGGAGTTGTGGGAATGAAATGAGAGGCCTGCCCAAAGGCCAGTTTATACTGAAATCATATCAGTTGTACTTCACACTTTTAGTTACTTCGGTTCCACTTTATGTCTGGACAAGTCCTAAACCTCCTCTTATCCCTCAGCTTACTTCCTGGAAGTAGAAAACTCCAACAAGGACAGAAGTTATATCAGCTCTGAAGATAATCACTGAGACTTATGTCAATAAACAGCAACCAAATGACACAAGAAAAATCAGCCAGCTGAGATCAGAACTAAATTTGGGATCAAATTTTAAAAAGACTTCTTAATTTGAACCTTTCTCCTTCCATCATGAAAATGCCCATTCAGAAACCTGGTTTCAGAGATTAGTAACCAGCATATATCCTCAAGGCAAGGACTAAGTATTAACTAAAGTGACTGAAGATCTTCTCTTCTGAAACAAGGATCTGATCTAGGTTGAATAGAGAGGATTCTGATGAATAAAAGTGTGGACTCAACTCCAAGTGGCAACTTTATAAATTTGATACAGACACTTTGGTAGTAAGCCAGAAACAGCCAAGAATTTTGGATGAGGGTATAAATATATACTTTCTGTCAGGTGCCATGAGGACAACCCACCTTGCTCAGTTCTCATGGAGGAGCTATTAATTTGGGGCTGACAGTCACAGTGCCTAATTTTTAGTTGCCTAGAAAAATCACAGGAACCACGCTGTGATCCACAAAGCCTGAGCTAGGCACCTAGGTTTCCTATACAATGTATGGGGAGAGACAGGCACCTTCAAATGCAATTCACAACAGCCAGCATGATAGGCAGGAAGCTGTCTAAACTAGCTGATGGCAGATGCCCACCAGAGGGATGTGCCCTAAGACCCACCCCTCTCTTGTGGTGCCTAGGTCTGAGTTGCAGGATGGTGCCTATCTCTGCTCAGCAATCCATGAATGGGAACCAGCTGCCACCTGGGGTCAAGCAGCTACTTGGGGGAATGAGTTAGGCACAAAACAGCTGGGGAAGGAGGAGGGGCTGCCACTGCCCACCTGGTAACTTTTAGCCCAGTGGTTAGAGCACTACCTGGGCGTGGGAGACCCAGGTCCAAGTCCCCCTCGACTGGTGAGGGAGAAAGGATTTGAACAGGGGTCCCCACCTTGCAGGAGGATGCTCTAACCACTAAGCTAGGGGATACTCTGATGTGGCTCTTCCTCAGTCTCTCCTGCTGAAGTTGTTCCACTGTGGATAAATAAAGAGTGATTGGAGTAGGGGACCTGGACCCAGGTCTTCCACCTTTCAGGTGGATGCCCTAACGACTGGACTTCAGAGCCATTCTCATTCTCTCTCTTTCTATCTAACCAATGATTATTCCATTGTGGATAAATATTTATCTACAGGGAGGTGGCAGTGTGCATGTCCAGAGGCAGAAAGTTAGGTGCCCAGGAACTTCTGACCCTGAAAACTTAGATGCTGAGTCTAGATGCCCCCAGGGCTGGGTGAGAGTTTTGCTGATCACAGTAGAGCCTAAAACTGTGAGTCAGGTGCCTAAGTACCTTTGTGGATCCCACCCTTTGTCATTATGAAGTTCAAGTCCCAAGAAGCAAGAATTAACTGGTTGGTGGGCGCAGATGAAATAACTGAAAATCACTTCCCAGCAGAGTGGGTGAAAACAGAAGTTCCTCATGCCAAGACATGGCTGGCTGCAATACAAACTTTAATGGTGGCCACACTTCCGTGTGTAAAATTTCTGGGTCTGTTTTGGGACTCGCTGCACTCACTCATGAAGAACCAAGTCATCAGAGAATAAGACCGACTATGGATGGGAAATCTGATCCACTCTCAGGGAGAAGACTTTGGGACACCGACAGAAACAGACCATCTCCCTTGTTAATCAGAAATAGCATCTGCTAGGAAAGTTGAATCTCTCCACCCCTTGAGCAATGTACTATGCCTTTGGTGTTGAATCAAGCTTTAAAAAAATGGAGGTTACTTACTGTATCTGGAGGTTTTTTGAGATGTGTGGTCCCTATCTGTTTTCCACATGTCTGGAAGTTCTTCAAAGCAGCGTCCATTGATCTGCACATGCGTAGTAACTTCCCTCATGCTGTCAACCAAGCTGTAAGAGGCGGTGCAGGTCGTCACCTGTCCAGTTCCTCTTCTTATCACAATCCAACAGGATCCGAAGCAGAAGGGAAGGAGGCAGGTGGTGGAATACAGATAGGGACCACACATCTTGAACAGTTACAGTAAGTAACCTCCATTTCTTCTTTGAGTGCTGGTCTCTCTGTGGATGCTACATACAAATGACTTGCAAGCAGTGTTCAGAGTGTAGGAGGGTGCAAGTAAGTTGGTAGCAGAGATGCTTGTAGTACTGCCAATCCGACAGCTGCATCCACAGTTTCAGCTTGAGTTAGAACATAGTGTGATGCAAATGTGTAGACATAGCTCAAAACTGCTGCTCTGCAAATGTCCTACTGTCGAACATTCATAATGATGTCATGGAGGCTGCTTGTGCTTACGTGGAGTGAGCGGTAATACCCCCAAGAGGGAGATGCTTTGCTATTTTGTAGCATTCTAATATGCATCTCAAAACCCACTTAGAAATCCACTATCAGGATATGGCTTGTCCATGCGACCTTTCTACTATGGAAACAAAGAGTCTCAGAGATTTTTCTAATGGGTTTGGTTCTCTGAAGGTAGAATGCCATGGCACATTTGATGTATACGGAGTGAAGTCTCTTGTCTCTGGAAGAAGCCTGGGGTTTTTGGAAAAATACAGGTAACTGAATCAACTGATTGATATGGAACTCAGAAGCAATCTTGGGGAGGAATCTGGGGTGTAACCTATTCTCCTTGTGGAACAATGTATACAGAGAGTCTGCCATCATGGCTCCTAGCTCATTGATCCTCCGGGCCAAAGTGACAATCATTAAGAACATCACCTTCACAGACAGGTTGGTCATGGCACATGTTGCCATATGTTTGAAGGGCAGAGGTGAGAGCATTGACAGGACAAGGTTAAGGACTCACTGAGACGTAAGTTTAATGACCGGTGGGAAGGTCCTTATCAAGTCCTTCATAAACCACACAGTAGCCGAGTGTGTAGACAGAATGTGCTTCCACTGGAGGGAGGAAGGCACTGATCACTGCTAGGTATACCTACAGCAAACTAAGGGCTAGACCTGAAGACTTTAAGGAATGGAGATCTGGTCTAGGATGCCCACCATATCAAGCACGTTGGTGACATTGAGCTCAAGGTGAAAAGTGCCATCGTTTACCCCAGTAGCAGGCTCTAGTAGAATCTTTTCTGCTTTGGTTAAGGATTTCCTGGACAGGGGTGCAGCACGAGCATCCTATTTAAAATGCCCATTCAAACATCAGGCCGTGAGGTGGAGTGAGCCTGGGTTGGGGTGTTTGATTAAATGGGCAGATTCTGATAGGTGGGTGCATGGACAGTGTTAGGAGTTCCGTGAACCAGAATTGTGTGGGCCAGAAGGGTGCTAAGAGGAGGATGGTAGCTTTGTTGCGATGAATCTTCTATATAGCTTGTGGTAGTAGGGGAATGGGATGGCAGAGGTTTTTGAGGCCATCCATCCAGAAAAGCATCACCCTGGGAATCACTGCCTATATCTCCCCTGAAGCAATACATGGGAAGCTTCCTGTTCATCTGGGATGCAAAGAGGTCCCATAGGGGAGTAACCTTCTGTGCAAATGTGTTGGTTAGAACTGTGCTGTGGTTCTCTCCTTTGTGGTCTGTAGAGAAACTTCTGCTTAGCCTGTCTGCCAAGGAGTTGTGAATATCCTGGAGGTATGCAGCCTATATTGTAATGCGGTTCCTGAGACACCAGTTCCAAAGTCTGACTGCTTCCAGGCAGAGCAGATGAGATCATGCTCCTCCCTGTTTGTTTATATAGACCACTGTGGTGCTATTGTCTGACATTATCTGTACATGGAGTGAGCATATGAGGGGTAGGAAGGCCGTGCATGCAAGGCAGACCGCTCTCAGCCCCAGTAAGCCCATGCATATCCTGGCCTCTCATGGGGTCCAGGTACCCTGAGAAATATGAGCACGCCACCCTGTAAGGGAGGCGTCTGTCAGAACAGTGGCCTTCAGTATGGGAGGGCAGAAGGGCGTCCCCACCATGGGTTGGACCACTAAGGCTATGTCTGCACTATACAGCCTTTAGCAACATGGCTGTGTCGCTACAGCCATGCCGCTAAAAGTTGTGCAGTGTAGCTGCTGTTTGTCGGCTCTCCTGCTCACAAAAAACTTTCACCCCCAACACCTCTGAAAGACAAAACTTTTGTTGTTCAATTGCCAGAGTAGACATAGCCTAAGTGAGGGAGGTGAGAACTCCGGTGGGGACAGTGACATTAGAGTCAATATGATTTCTGCTTAGTTGGTAGGTGGAGGGGAGCCAAGCTTGCAGGCACCTCAAGTGGAGTCTGGCGAATGGTGTAACGTAGGTGCATGAGGCCATGTAGCCTAACAGAAAAAGACACCGTAGCTCATGGTCTGCATGTAATATGGGAGATCAAGTTGCTCATTGAGTAAACCCTGTCTGTGGGGAGAAATAGTCCCACACAGACTGAGTCCAGATGTGCTCCTATAAAATGTATTGCCTTTGTGAATGACAAAATGGACTTTTCTGCATTTGTGCAAACACCTAAGGTAGCAAGAAGGTGCCAAGGAAATCCTGTTGCTGACATGACTTCCTGATGAGATTATCCTACCAGGAAGTTAACAGTTCTCTCTAGATCTTGTTCAACAGAAGCTGAAGATTTATAGCTCAGTATAGCTTAGTGAGAGGCAGACTCATTCCCCTGCAGTCAGACAAAGTCATCTTTACCTTCAGAGGGTTATTTAGAATATCTGAAGGCGTCCACCAGTTCTTGCAGAGTCCATGGACTGAATCCAGATGGGAAAACTTGTACATGAGAGAAGAATAGATTCCACCCTGATGTAGGAAGTGAGGTATCCAGCACTATATCCTGCCAGTTGCCTCACCTTGTACCTGGGGCCATACCTGGGCAAAGACTAAGCAGTATCAACATTCTGTAAGTATTAAATGCCTAGCTGGAGTAACATCTCAGAGTTGCCACCTTAAAGTCCACCTAAAAATTCTTTAAGATCAACCAACTGTGGTACATAAGCTACCACTTCAAACACCCTCCGTAACAGACGACTGGTGGATGGTGAATGTGATGCCGATTTTTAAAAAAGGCTCCAGAGCCAATCCTGGCAATTACAGGTCAGTAAGCCTAACTTCAGTACCAGGCAAATTGACTGAAACTATCGTAAAGAACAGAATTAACAGACACACAGATGAACACGGTATGCTGGGAAAAAGCCAACAAAGCTTTTGTAAAGAGAAATCATGCTTCACCAATCTATTAGAATTCTTTGAGGGGGTCAAGAAACATTTGGACAATGGTGATATACTGTACTTGGACTTTTTCTGAAAGCTTTTGACAAGGTTCCTCATCAAAGGCTCTTCAGCAAAGTAGGCAGTCTTACAATGAGAGAGAAGGTCTTCTCATGGGTCAGTAAAAGTGGTTAAAAGCTAGGAAACAAAGAATAGGAATAAATGGTCAGTTTTCGAAGTGGAGACAGGTATATAGCATAGTCCCCCAAGGATCTCTCTGGAGAACAGTGCTGTTCAACGTATTCATAAATGATCTGGAAAAGGGGGTAAACAATGAGGTGGCAAAGTTTGCAGATGATACAAAATATGCAACATAGTTAAGTCCAAAGCTGACTGCGAAGAGTTACAAAGGGATCTCAGAAAACTAGACAACTGGGCAACAAAATGGCAGATGAAATTCAATGCTGATAAGTGCAAAGTAATGCACGTTGGAAAATATAAACCCACCTATATATACAAAATGATGGGGTCTAAATTATCTGTTACCACTCAAGAGAGAGATCTTGGAGTCATCGTGGATAATTCACTGAAAATATCTGCTCAGTGTGCAATGGCAGTCAAAAAAGCTAACAGAATGTTAAGAACCATTAGGAAAGAGTTAGATAAGATGATAGAAAATATCAGAATGCCACTATATATATCCATGGTACACCCACACATTTAATACTGCATACAGTTCTGTTCGCCCTATCTCAAAATAGAGATAGTATAATTTGAAAAGGTACAGAGACGGGCAACAAAAATTATTAGGGGTATGGAATGGTTTCTATAGGATATTCCTGGGGGAATTCTGCACTAAAAAATTAAAAATTCTGTGCACAATATTTTAAAATTCTGCAAAATTCTGCATATTTTATTTGTCAAAATAACACAATATAATTACTCCCGTTTCAATTATTTTGGGTATTTATTTCAAAATACCTGTCAACATGTCAAAAATACACACAATAACAAAAAAGATTCCCCCAGGAGTTAAAGAAGTTAAAGAAACCCCCTACGACAACCCAGTTGCAGTTAGGAGGTGCTGAAAGGGGCTGCGTGGGGCCCCCGAGCCCAGACACCCGCACCCTCCTCCTCCCAGAGCCCAACCACAGGGCACACCCAGAGCCCAGACACTCGCACCCCTCTCCCCCCCAGAGCCCAGCCATGGGGCACCTCCAGAGTCCAGAAACCCACACCCCTCGCCCCCCAGAGCCCAACCATGGGGCACCCCCAGAGCCTTTACTCCCCCACTCGCCCCCCCCAGCTTCTTTACTGTCCTGCCAGGGGATGTGGTATGGTGCATTGCGTTGCGGCCCTGTCCTTCCTCACCCTTTGCTAGAGCTGGGTCTCCCAGGCCCTCTCCCGTCCCCGGGAAAATGATGATTAAGCAAGCCAGCCAGCACATGCAGAGCCTTGTCCCCACGAGGCTGGGCGCGCCGCTCACTGTGAGCTGGGCTCTGCAGAGTCCAGCAGCCTCTAGCAGCGGCCAGAAGCTCTGTAACCCCAATTCTTCATGAGAAACATGGAATTCTGTGCAAACTCTACATTGCGCAGTGGTGCAGAATTCCCCCAGGAGTAATAGGAGGAGAGATTAAAAAGATGGGACTGTTCATCTTAGAAAAGTGACGAATAAGGGAAAATATGATAGAGGTCTATAAAATCATGAATGGTGCAGAGAAAGTGAATAAGGAAGTGTTATTCCTTCACATAACAGAAGAACCAGGAGTTACCCAATGAAATTAATAGGCAGCAGGTTTAAAACAAACATAAGGAAGTAGTTCACACAATGCACAGTCAACTAACTCATTGCCAGGGGATGTCGTGAAGGCCAAAAGTATAATTGGGGTCAGGAGAGAATGAGATAAGTTTATGGGGGTTAGATCCATCAACGGCTATTAGCCAAGATGGTCAGCGATGCAACCCCATGCTCTGGGTGTCCATAATCCTCTGAGTACCAGAAGCTGGGACTGGATAACAGAGGATGGGTCACTTGATAAATTGCTCTGTTTTGTTCATTCCCTTTAAAGCACCTGGCACTGGCCAATGACAGAAGACAGGATACTGGGCTAGATAAACCATTGGTCTGACCCAATATGGCCATCCTTATGTACCTATCCTATCTGTAGGAGAAAAGATAAATGCTATGAAATAATTAGTTAATTCTTCTATATAATAGTGATGGCTAAAATAATCATTACATAAATTTTAACATCTCATTTGAAAAACATAATTAAGTTTTGCCTAAATTGACCATGTTATTCTGTAACTGACCTTGAGTGCTGCTAACTGAATAAAATAGGGAATGTTCTATCATCTGCATCCTGGGTGGTGTCCCAGTGGAACATATGAACCACAGAATAGCATCATTGGCAATAACTCAATTTGAGGATGATCTCTACCACGGATTTACATATGGGTCCTGAGATGACTCAGGAATCTGATCCTGGAACCACAGATCCACTCGCAGTAGGTACACACATTTCCTGGTAGGTCAGCTGTCGGTTGGGAGAAAGTTTTCTTTTTCCTTCCTTCTCTGTCTCTTTTCAGCTTTGAGGGCAAGGCGCTTCTCCTCAAAGTGGGCCACTGCCTGGAGGAGGATGTGGCGCTAATGGGGTCGGTTGGTGGCTTGCTCCTCCCAGCTTGTGATGTCCACATCAGTTTTCTAGAAACTACGCTTTCAGTGCACCTTTGTAGCTTTTCCTCTGACCACCATGGGATCTCTGACCATGGGTGAGCTGAGAGTAGAGGACTTGTTTTAGGAGGTGAGAGTCTGGCATCCGCACACTGTGTCCAGCTCAGTGGAGTTGGTGCATGAGGATCATTGCTTCTATGCTGGTGACATTGACTTCAGTGAGGCTTCTGGCGTTAGTGCAGTGATCTTCCCACTTGATGTGAAGGATCTTCTGGAGGCATAATTGGTGGTACCTCTCCAGACTCTTGAGATGCTGTTGATAGTCACCCAGGTTTCGCATCCATAAAGGAGTGTAGGAATAACAACTGTCTTACAGATCTGGATCTTGATGTCCTGCCATAGGTCACGGTCCGTGAAAACACGTAGGAGCAATTTCCCAAAGAAAGCACTTGGCACTGGATCCTGTGTTGGATCTCATTGTCCATTTATGCATTTTGAGAAAGTTGGCTACCAAGGTAGCAGAAATGCTTGAGTATCTCCAAAGTCTGTCCCTCCGTGGTGATTTGTGCTGGGTCACGTGCAAGGCTGGAAGCAGGCTGATGGGCAGTTTTTTAATTTTCTACATCTCTGCTCAAAGTCTAAAGTCCTCAGGGCACCCATTACTGATCTTCAGTATGCTGATGACTGTGCCACCTCATGCACACTGAGAATGGCCTTAAGTCCACATGGGATTTTTTTTGCACAAGCTTACTGAAACCTCGGACTCTCAATATGGAGAAGATTAAAGTGCTCTATCAGCCTGCTTCCAGCCTTGCACATGACCACAGAAGAGCATTGTGTTGTGATAGGACCTATACTGTTTATTTCTTGTTTTTAATAGTTAATAATAAAAGTAGAATTTAGCTTACTACCTTCCTATAAGGGTAGAGTCCTCTCTCTTGGGCTATTATAGAAAAGACAGAGTGTGTAGAGGGGGGGGAGGGACGACTCTACATTAAAAATGCCTTTACCTGCTTTAGAATTACTGACAATTCAGAAGGACAGGACCTTGAATCCTTACAGATTAATGTTCTAACCAATCAATCACAAGACAGGGTAGTGGTGGATGTCTGTTATAGGACACCAAATCGTATGTTTAAAGAGCTACTTCCTGTTCCCTCCTCTGTCTATAATGTGTAAAAATAAAATTTGTATGATCATGGGGGATGTCAATCTGGGGGAACCAATCTTGAGATCTCAGGCTGCCACCAGTAAAACATCTTTGGAGTTCCTAAAATTTACGGATGATAACTTTCTAACACAAAAAGCATTTCAACCACTGCACGGGAATTCTCTTTCTAATTCTGATGGATAAGATGGATGGGTGACCGAAATAAAAATTAGTGGTTGTCTGGGTACAAGTGATCATTATCTAATTTCATTTGATATCTGCTAACAGAATATAGCCCTGTCCAATAATATATAAATATATACTTGGTGCTTTAAATAGATAAAATTCCCAAAACTTTAAACAATTGTGAGTCAAACTGAGTGTTAAGAAAAATTTACACATAAAAGCGTAAACTATTTAGAATTGTTTGGGAATGCTTTAATGGATTCCTCAAAATGCAGGATTCCATAGTGATGAAAGAATGCTTCTTTGGTTAACTCATCTTGGCCAAGAGGAAAGGTGAAAGCAGAAATTAAAAAATATATCTAACAGTGGAAAAATGCTGATAGTAGTGAGTACAAATGAGCAGTTAGAAAATGCAGTCAATTGATAAGGGAAGCTAAAAGTATCAATGAAAACTCTATGGACACTGAAGTTAAAGACAATGAGAAGGAATTATTTAAATATATCAGGAATAAACAATATCCTAAGAATGGTAAAGATTTGAAATGAGACAAGGATTGTAAAATTATCAATTGTGATTAAAAAAAGGCAGAAGTATTCAATAAATATTTCTGTCTGTATTCAGAAAGCAGGAGGATGTATTCACATCTTAAGTTAAAATGAGACACTTTGTATTCAGTCAGTACTTACGAAGGTTTTTAACTGTTATGTATCTTTAAAAAAATCTACAGGACTGGATAAATTTGATGCAGGATTAAAAGAATTGTCCAAAGAGCTCTCTGAAACCATTAATTACTCCTGGAGGGATTCCGCAGGACTGAGCACCCGCAGAAAACAACCACTCCCAATGCAGATTTCCTGCTTTTCCCCTGCAGAAAACAGCAGGGAAGCAAAGGGAAGCCTTGTGGGGTGGCGGGGGCAAAGGGGGTGGTGACCATGTGTGCAGTTTTTTGTGGGGGGATTGCCCCCCAAACAGAGGCGAGGCATGGGCGGGGCAGATGGGGTTACATGCCATTGCCCCTGCACCCGGAACTCCCCAACAAGCCCCTGTGCATCCAGATCTCCCACTGAGCTGCCCGCACCCACACTGCCCTACACAGAAACCTCTCACACCTGGATCCCCCCACACTAAGCCCCTCCACACTTGGTTCCTGCTGGGCTGAGCCTGCCCAGCCATACCTGGTGCACCTGGCACAGAGGGGCAGGACCCCAGGGTGTTTCTGGGGCAGGTCCAGCCCTTGAACTGTGTCAGAGACAGGTGCAGCCTCACTGCCAAGTCCCTGTACTAGGGGAGGTAGGGGCTTCAGGGTGATCTCCCACCTCAACGCAGCCAGTGGCCTGTGCTCCCCACTGCCATTCTGGAGCCAAATTTATTTATTGACAAATAAAATTTGCATAATTTTAAAATATTGTGTGCATAATTTTTAATTTTTTGGTGCAGAATTCCCTCAGGAGTAATTAATGTTGAGTTTTAACAAAGCCTGGAACACTGGAGAAGTTCCAGAGGATTAGAAAAAGCGTTAATGTTATGTCAACTTTTAAAAAGGGTAACAGGATGATCCAGAAAATATATGCTGGTTAGCCTGACCTAGACGTGGAAAAGTTAATATGAGGTGCAATCAATAAAGAATAAAAGATGGTGGCATAATTAATGCAATTCAACATAATTTTATGTAAAATAGGTCTTGTAAAAATATACTATATTTGTTTTGATTCGATTGCTAGTTTTGTTGATAAAGGTGACTGTGTTGACATAATATACCAAGACTTCTGTAAGGCATTTGACTTAGGCCCTTATGATATTCTAATTATAAAAAATTAACACAGCCTACATTAAATGGATTAAAAAGTGGTTAACTGAAAGATTTCAAAAAGCAATTGTAAATGGGGAATCATCATCCAATTGGGATGTTTCTAGTAGGGTCCTACAGGGATCTGTTCTCTGCCCAATGCTATCCAATATCTTTATCAACAATCAGGAAGAAAATATAAAATCATTGCTGGTAAAATTTCCAGAAGAAACAAAAATGGGTGGAATTGTAAACAATGTCGGGGGCAGGTCAGTTATACCGACTGACCTCTATTATTTGGCAAGGTGGACTCATTTGAACAACATGCATTTCAACACAGCCAAATGCAAGGTCTAGGAACAAAGAGCATAAGTGACACTTACAAGGTGGGGAAACGTACTCTGCAAAGCTGTGATTCTGAAAAGGACTTTGGGTTCACGGTATAAAACTAATCAAGCATTAGCTGCCAGTGCAATGCTGTAGCTAAGAGGGCAAACAACATTACTGGATGTCTAAGCAGGGGAATATCAAGCAGAAGAAGTGATTTTACCTCAGTTTATGGCATTAGTGAAACCATTACTGGATACTGTGTCCAGATCTGGCATCCACACTTCAAAAAGGATGTTGACAGACTGGAAAGGGTTCAGAGAAGATCTACAAAAATGAGCTGAGGTCTGGGAAACCCTATCTCGCAGTGAGAGATTGAAAAAGGTCAATCTATTTAATTTACCCAACAGAAAGTTAAGACATGACTTGAGCACAGCCTGACTATCAGTCCCCACATGGAGCAGAGATTTCTGATAGCAGCCAGCTCTTTATTCCAACAGAAAAAGGCATAAAGAGACCCAATGGCTGGAAGCTGAAGCTATACGAATTCGACTAGAAATAATGCTCAAATATTTCACAAGGGTTCACTGGAACAATTTACCAGGGGCATCATGGATTCTTCATCAAGTTTTTAAATCAAGACTGGATGTCTTTCTAAAACATATACTGTAGCTCAAACAAAAGTTATGAGCTCGATGCAGAAGTGATTGGGTGAAGTTCTTCGGCCTGGGTTATACAGATGGTAAAACTAGGTGATCATAATGGTCCCTTCTGGCCTTAAAATCTAAAAATTAATTTGATCTTTTTATGTAGAAAAGTCAATTTTCTGATAGAACCCATCAAGAATTTTTTATCTTGGGTTCCAAGTATCCAATAGCCTGTATAGGATCACAGGGAGAAAGCTGTTAGTGGTATATGAATTGCCCCAAGTGCCAGTACACCAACCTGGCTTCTTTTGACTTTCATAGGGTTTAAGTAGTGAGATGACCTATGACCTATCCTGAAACAAAAGCACCTCTCCCTAACACTGAGAAAGCAGAGCGTGTAACATTCTGCAGGACATTTTGTGAAACTGATCCACACCTAATGCCTCCTGAACTGGCTGAGGAAGCCTGACCACCACACTGAGACCAACCAAGTAATGACCATTTAACCATGTCTGGACCAGTCTCATTTGAAGTCATGCAATTGTCAATGAATATCTATAGAAGACCATCAGCTCCAGGAAGTTCTAAGAAGTGGAGTGGAAGGAGGAAAACTGAAGCAGCACTTATATCTAGTATTGCTCCTATGAGAGTCAAAACTCAGGTAGGTTGAAAAGCACATTGTAGTAAATACAGCCACCAATGCCAGAAATCTGGTGAAAACTCTGGGGGCTGCAGCTAGCACCTTGTTTTGAAGATTGTCTCTCAGTTTGAACCTGAGGTATCTCTAGTGCAGCTGCCTTACTGAGGTGTGGAAGTACTTATCTCAAAAGCCAAGTGTTTGGACCAATCCTGAGAATTCAGGAAGAGGATTCTTGTACGCAGTCATCATGCGGAATTTGAGCTCTGATAGGCTAGTTGTGTCTTTTCAGATTTCAAATAGGCTCCCCTTTCTTTTTTTGGACCAAGAAAAAAGAAGAATCCTCTTTAATTCTTTAGGTTGAAAGTCTCTCTATTCTAATGCAACCAAATCCCTTCTGCTTCAACAATTTTTCATTTGAAGGAATTCCTCAAAAGTGAAAGGTAGGTGTGTGCGTGCGTGCCTGCAGCATCGTGTGGAACTGAATAGCATAACTCCTCCCCAACCTTCCTATTACAGTCAAAAGCATATTTTCATAAAACTTACCCTCTGCATACAGTCTATAGTAACTACACAGCCCTGTCCGCCTTTCTACAAGACTGTTCTATCCCTTCCACCCTCTCTATACAGACTAGGGCCACTTTTATCATATTCATGCTCCTGATGTAGGTCCAAGACCTCACCAATCTCATACAATCAGATAGCTATGCTGAACTCATCCATTGTTCAGAGCCGCAAAACGGAGGAGTACCTCACTCTTGAAAGTGGGGTAGCTAGTCTACATTCATATACCTAGTGCACAGAGGAGTTGAAATAGGCATTTAAGGCACTTCTCAATAATGTAACTATTGAAAAGCTGTAAATATGGGTCTGTATATGTTACGTGATGGATTGTTGCATGGTGCAGCGGATTATAAGGGTAGAGTTAAAAATCTTTGTCAAAACTTAACTCTGAATACCCAGAGTTTCAAACATTTATGTTTCTGGAACTGCAACATACTATTAAGTTACATAAGTACTTCCAATCTTAAATCTATTTTAAAAGGTTCTTGATAATATAAATTAAGGCATAAATTAAAACATTCTGTTACCCCAGAAATACTAACTTGCCTAACTTCTGTATAAAAATCACTTGAATTGCTTTCAGAGTAGCAGTCATGTTAGTCTGTATCCGCAAAAAGAAAAGGAGAACTTGTGGCACCTTAGAGACTAACAAATTTATTTGAGCATAAGCTTTCGTGAGCTACAGCTCACTTAATCGGATGCATTAATTGCTTTAAAATTCTCCATGTAACATTTCTGGACTTAACACGTCGACTGAGAGCTGTTTATAGCAGAACAGGGTTGCTTAATGAGATGGGACAAGCTGGTTGTATATATAGTCATGGCTCCTCCTTGGCCCCACTTCTTCCTCAACCCAACATTTCTCCCCTTGCTCCTGATAGTTCTCTTCTCCTACCATGGCACTTCTGCCAATTCCTCCCCACTCTGGCAGTGCTACTTCAGACAACTTTATCCATCATGGTTCATGACATGGAAATCAGAGGGAAATGTTCAAAAAGAAAAGCACAGACATGCCAGGAAGTCAGAAGGCCACAGGGAAAAAAAAATACTTTACCATGAACATGAGACTGCTGAAAGCTTTTTCCAGGTGCAAAGTGAAAGTTTCCAGCTACCTGTAGGAAACAGTCATCTTTCATTACAAGGCTCCATTCTACATAACAAAGTGAAGCATTAACACTTGCTGCCCCCTTTTCAAAGGTGAATTTTCCCCTCCTATGTTACTTACCTGCTGACACAGTCACAAGTGAACCAGCTACTCCACAAAGAACCTCCTTTTTCCAAATAAAACAATCAGTACTCTTCAGGAATTTGTAGAGCAAAGATGTCAGACATCCGGCTCACAGACCAGACCTGGTGTGTGTGTGTGGGGCCTACACAGATTGTGAAGAATCTAAATTCTCATTAAAAATATATATATTTCAACTTTTCCTGCTTGTGAAGGTAATATTTTAAATGGGAACAAAATATAACCAATGCACATGCAGCCAGACTGAAACAATGTCTCAGAGATGTGAATTTCACCATCCACCTTAATCTCACTGGGGTGTAATCAGGAAAGACCATATGTTAATGTCAACATTAACTATTTCATTGCTGATCATTTTTAGCAGATACAGTAATGGGGAGGGCGTAAGAGTGAAGTCCACAGGAGTAGAACTGAAAGTTGCTGCAGGGAAGATGAGAGGAGACCCCTAGGAAGGGGGAAGAAAAACCGAAAAGGAAGATGAGGAAGGAAAATAAAGTGAAGTAACACTGTTGGTCCTAAAGGGAAACATATATTCCCAGAGTGATGCTCTGGGAATACTGAACAAACAATAAAGATAACTAAAAGTTCAGCCTGGGATGTTAAAAAGGGGCTTCAGGGGGTTAGGCACCAGTTCCACATACTTTCTATAGCACCTAATTCCCTTACGGCCCTTTGGACATCCCAACCTTCCTTTGTAGACAAAGGCTAGCTAAAAGGAGAGTCATCAAGTCCCTGCCATGTGTGTTCTGCACCGGGCCTTCCAGCAATTGCTTAGACAGCATATAGAGCTAGTCGCCATGGGTTAAAAATCCACCAGCCTCTCTGTCCCCAGACATTCTGAAAGGTCCAGCCAACAAAACACATGAGGCCATTCCTTTTTATTGCATTTCTTTCTCCCATTTGCAAAACTAACTGCTGTATTATTTAGGCTCTTACGCTGCACTCAGCACTGAGCATCTAACAATGCCCAAAGAGCCTAAGTCCCAGTACCATAGAACTGTGGAGATATCGTGCAAAGTGGGGGAAGGATGGGAATTCCTATCCTCTGCCCTTTCCTGGTCACTGACAGTGGTGGGATTTCAGGTGCCTGGAACAACTTAGAGTTCAAGGGAAGCTCTCTCACCTTGTTGACCTCTAAGAATCCATACACTTGGCAGCCCTCATTCTTCTGCTCCTGCATTTTCTGGCTGAACCCTTCTCTCTTGCATTGTTCTATAGTGTCAGGGTTCTTGAAGGCCCAGCCACGCCGCCTGTATGCTTCTCTCACATCATCACAGGAATTACAGCACCTGCAAAAGCACAGGCACCATCTCACTCACCCCGAATAGAGGACAAACATAAATCAAGAGCAGAGACCACAAAATGCAGACCAATCTCTCTGCAGAGGACACAGAGCGAATTCTCCTTCATACTGGGGCTACTAGTCTCGCTCATCAGATGGTCTCTGGGTCAAGGAAAGACTAAATTCCCAGAACTGAAGCTGTCTATCCACCTAGCTGCGCAGCTTTGAGTCACTACTTCCTGAAGCTGACAGATATCAGAGGACCTCTGCATTCACAATAGAGCTCTGAGGATCTTTCCAATGGACCAGACTCCCTTTAGAACATGGTGATGTATCACATTTAACCAGCCAGAGAAATCGCATAAACAGGTCTGTTAATGCACCTCTCACCTTACTGGCTTAGAGTCTCCCCTCAATGAAGAAACAATTCACTCCTGAGCTGCACCCACACTAGTCCACAGGTCTCAGGCCAAGGCTCCCAAAGGTGGAGGGAGGAAACCCCCTTCACTTCCCTGCATCAAGGGGGGAGACCAGAGTGGACCCTGGACAGAGGACTGTGGTTTCTTTATTCTTTTGATATTTTTGTTAGCTGAGAAGGGGAGTCTGGAGGGCTGAATTCCCCGTCCCCCAGGAGACAGCATCTCCAGGCAGGGGCTGCAACCAGATGGATAACTGTAAACCCAGAAAAGAAAAAGCAGGGGAGGAGAAAGAAAGAATCCAAGACCCTGTGGGCCAGATTCTGATCTGTTCTTGCAGGAGCATGCAAGGAGATGGGGAGAGCAATGTAGCACCAGTTTGCCCCAAACACAGAGCTGCAGGCAAACATGATGAAATAGCCTTGAGTGTGCTCACAGCTAGTGGGGGACCCTCTTCCTTTTATACCCTGAGAGCCCCACCCAAGGGGAGAGGCCCCAAGGGACACTTCTTTCCAGTATGATCCAAGCTCACATGCCCAGAAGTGATTAGCCCAAAACTGTAGATCCATATGGGAATTCTTGAAGGAAAACACACACACAATATGGATTCATTCAACATTTGGAGCAAATGCTACTGAGAAGTTATGGAACAGGTCCCCCACTTCATTCTCTGAGATCAGAAAACCAGAGAATCATGCACTCGCGTTCACAGACACAAACACACACACACTCTTTTCCGCACCCTCCCATCAGGAGAACAGAGAAGTATGTGGGGTCTGTCACAATCCAGGAGGTTATGGAAGTGTGGGCTCACCCACCCGACCTCTCAGGATATTAGGGAAACACACACTCGCACCCCACTTCCCCACCCAGGTCCAAACACCACAGATGTGTCATTCCACCTCTCTCCTCCAATTCTGGAGATTAGGAATGTGCACACACCCCATTCCTGTCAGATCAGGATTAGCATACAGCCCCCCTCCCTAAGTAAGGAGATCAGGGAACCCTTGATTTACCGGATGTCCTCCGACTCTGCTCCATAACAGCTCTCACAGCGATCAGCATCTAAGGAATCTGGATCAAACACTTTCTCCTCCTCTTTGCCCAGCTCTGAAACAAAATAAGATTTCCAAATAGTGTGACAGTTTTATGAATATGTCTCTGTGTCATTTTATGAATTTAATTGTGGTTTGTATCACTCATGATCACACTCTGTACTGTGGATTAGAACAGGGGTGGGCAAACTACGGCCTGGGGGCTGCATCTGGCCCTCCAGACATTTTAATCTGACTCTCTTGTGCTTTGTAACAGTAAACTCTGGATGTGGATAAGAAGTTCCTTCACATCCCTTACTTTAATTGCTATGTGCCCCTGAAGAGTTAAACAATAAATTAGAGAGGTCCACAGTGAGTTGGAGTTCTGGTATACACAAGCTGAGGGGAGGCTGGGGAGTGAGATCTGGCACAGCTCTTGGGGCCAAAGGCAGTTGGACTGCAGAGTCCCGTCATGCCAAAGAGGGGCACCAGACAGGAAGTCTGTACCATGGGAGTCCCCAGGAGACCAGAACTAGAAACATGATGTGGACACTACTCGGATCAAGTTGTCTTGGAAGCATGTGGGATCCAGAAGTTGGATCCAATGCAGCAGACTGGTGACCATCCAGTAGGTTGTAACAAGTTATACCAGCCCTCATGAGTGTGACAGTCAGTGTAGATCATGAACATGGATGAGCTCTGTGCCCTTCTAGTGCTGGTCAAGAGATGCAGACATCACTCCTCCCCACTGCATTTACCTTAAAGCATTGGGCCCACACCCACATTAGCCTTTTCATCCCTAAGATTCCCCACCACTGCTAACTTCAGTGCAGCTCCACTGACAGTATCAGAAGTGTGAATTCCTGTATAGACAGAATGCCACCATGTCATCTAGATTTGCTCTGAGCAGAGTCGGGGCATGATGGTCAAAGCCCACCAGCATCTTGTCCACACCAGTGCTCCCTGTACTAATGTTAGCAAAGGGAATACGTTTTAGACGAAAGAGACAAGTGTAGTCAGTTTAAGTAGCTCACAGCTTCTGTGCAGATGTGTCAGCTCCAGAGCTGAGGGCAGCCTCTAACGTACTCCAGCAATTCAAGGACCAGCCCCATGAAATCCCAAAGACCAAAAAAAGGAGAAAATAAATGGCATAGGGTGACAGACACCCTTAAACCAGGCTCAGTCATAGCCTCAGGACAGGGCAGACCCCTGAAGAGCACCCATCTCTGCAAACCCTCATGCAAATCCCACACCACTGCGCTTGAGACAGCAGCATTACATTGCTGTGAACTCTCTGCTCAGAGTTCAAATACCCTTCGGCAGCCACTTCAGTCCCAGGTATTCCCTATGAAAGGCAACAGAGGAAGACCAGTGGCAGTCAGTCCATTAGAGCATCCAACAGAGGAAGGAAGCAGGACGTTGTACTACCGTGTCTCTCGGCCTCGGGGGTCACAGGATTGCCATCTTTATCCAAACGTTGTTTAAAGAGATTGTGCTCCACATCTAGCTGCTGCTCTCCTGCCACATCCATGGCATCAATGCTCAAATCTAAAACCAGGAAACAAGGTGAATTAAGGAAGGTTCTTTGGGATCTGAGATGGCTTATGGAAGCAGCAAGCCAGTGAGAAACCATGAGCCTATTAACAAGGGAAAGATCACCAAGGCAGGAATCTAGGAGGAAGAGTTCATCTGCAGATTAGGAAAAAATCAAGGAGTGGAAGGGGACTGGCGTAAGAGGCTGCATTGTGGTGGCTGAGAACCTCATGCTGACTCAAAACGGCATCCCTGCATTTCAATCTCTCCTGCAAACAAGGCTCTTGGGCTGCTGTCCAAGAGGATCATCTTCAGCTAGTTCTAATATAAGTCATATTTTCACCTGGGCAGATAAACTCGGGCTAAATAACCTGCCCAACCCTTTGCAGATACCTCAACCTGCTGGTTAAGCTTGAATCCATTTGGAGAACTCCCCCACCATTCCAATCCCAGCCCCTCTCCCCTCTGGCCCCTTTCCCATTACCTTTCACCAAAGGGTTTCAGATAGTCTTTGCTGGGCCCTAGTGTGTCACTTGGGGGGCTCGCCTGTTACTTGGGGACACAATGTCAATGTCTTCCCAGGGAAAGGGGAAAAAAGCTGCCAGACCTGCTGGACTCTCCACTCCATCTTAAACATAGTGGGGGTGAGGGGGTGGAAGTCTGAGACAGGAGTAGGGGAATAATCCTCCCTAGGGTGATGGTATCTTCCGCAACTACATTTCAATGGGGTGATCTGAGACAGAGCACACAGAACTGCCCACCTTACTAAAAACAAAATAGAAATTGCAGTGTACACTTGAGTAGTGGGATTTTTAATCACTTTCACTTTGCATTTAAATTACCAAATCCCTATTCCTCAGAGGAAATGTGAAGCTCCAGTATTCATACCTGAGCTATCTGTGATCAAGAGTCTGAAAAATTTTAAATATAAAAATATTCTCCCCTCAAAAACAGCACAAATAGCTGAATGGATTTAGTTGCAACAAACCTCACAATTCAGCTAAGAAGTATTCAGATCAATTTAAATATTTTGGAAGAAGTTATTACAGCGTGAAAAATGTATCACATGACATCAGTAATATAACTGATTTAGTTCCACATGACATTAATGTACATGTTCAGAAATTGAACATAAGAGTCAAAAAACAGTAGCTGGCCCCAAGAGCTACTCTACAGCATCTTCCATAATAGGCTCTGCACATTACAAAAATGAATGGCAATTGGGACAAACCCTGTGGGAGCAGGTCGGTATTATACTCCTTTCATACAGGTTCTTCTTCTTCACACGCAGGTCTCAAAGTACTTTACAGAAGTGGATAAAGAGCTTTATCCTCATTGCACAAATTAGGAAACACACTCAGAGAAATGAAGCAACTGGACCAGAGTCCTACTGTGTCAAATGACAATGCTGGGAACAGAACCCAGGAGTCCTGACTGAATTCCCTGTTCTAACTACAGGGGAATGTAATTCCTTACTGCTGATAAGACAAGCAGCTGAAAGCAAATTGAAATAATGCCTGCACTGACTGGCCAGTGTGCCCAACCTCCAGCAGAGCGTGAAAGCTGTCTTCTTCCCAACTCTTTAGAAGACTTACTTACAAGCACAAGGCATATGCGGAAAGACAACATCTATATTAATCTTCAATTTGTCTCCTCTCGATTTGTCAACGTACAGTTCAGGATGAACCTAGGAACAAAGAAAACAAAAGTCTCATTCCACCTGGAAGCACATCGCAAGGCCTTTTCCCTTGCCTTCTCCCCAGTCCAGGAGCCTCTCTACAGATGCTATGCCACCATGCTTCCACAGGCCTCCTCCACATGGGGTGCACAAGCTGGCACCTTCCAGAATGCTGTGACAGAGCAGTTGAAGCGGCTTCCAAACCTGGCTGTGCTTTTACGATGTGTGATGCTCCTAGCCAACCAAGTGATAATTTGGAGATTTAAAGTAAATAAAAACAATTTAAAATATTTTCTTTTTGCAATTTCTTCCTCACTATTGAGTCTGCAAGTGGGAAACTGGTGGCTATCTCCTACTGGTGACAAAGGAGAGTGCTCTTGATGCCTTCTCCAGAAGGGGGATCCAGGCCTTAGCGGAGCTGACAGGTACAGAAAGCCCAATCGGAGGAACAGGAAGCCAATGCTAGGGTGACCAGGAGGGGAAAGAGGCTCCCTGCAGAGCCAGTGCCCATTTTCTTTGAGATACGCAGGAGGAAAGAAGAAGAGAGCAGCAACAGCAATTCACTCTCATCTCACCAGACGGGCTGCCAGCAGGGCCGATGCCAGCTCAAAACACAGTAAAGCAAAGTCTTAGTGCCAGTCACTGATCCTACTTCCTTCCCTGTTTCACAACTAGACCAAACACTGCAAACTGCTGCCTCTGTGGGGCAGGAATGAATATAAAATTCTAGCCACCATCATAACAACAAGGCAGGTCCTCTGAGCCACCTGGGCTCCGCAGCCTAATGACCCGAGACAATAAGGCCACCCACAAACACAGGGCGGCGTGGCCTAGTGGCCAGAGTCAGTACAGCGGCCCTTGAGTGCAGGGCAGTGTGGCCTAGTGGCGAAATCCAGGGGCCATCACCAAAGGAGGGGCTGCCAGGGTGGGGAGACCCAGGCCCACCCGACTCCACTGGGTCCTGACTCAGAGCCCTAACAGGCAGAGTGGTCCATCACTGGGTCAGCGGGGAAATCCAGCCGCAACACGCTGACCTTCCATGGGTGGAAGATACCACTTACCCCACCTCCCTGGGTCACTTCCTACCGGGCTTCCTGAAGCTGCAGTCTATAAGACATCAGGGTCTCTGGGCTCCTCGTCGCAGGTAACTCCCTGGGATTTCGACTCCAGCCAGTCAGCTGTAGGCCACAAGCCTCCGGTCTGGGTCACGGGATCTCTGCTCCCACAGGCAAGGACTGTAACGGCTCCTGGGCTGGAGCCTCCACCAAGTGTCCTTCCTCCTTACTGAGTTGGGCTGCTCTCCTTTGTACTAGCATAGCAATTGGAGTATGCTGAGCATGGTCTGAGGGGCAGGACTTCCTCTGCTCAGAGTGTGGGATTAATCCTTTCCTGCCTAATGAGGAGTATGAACACCCCGTCACTCCATGGAAAAGGTGAGATAATGTGTAGTTACAGAATGGTCCTGTGCCTTGCAAAACTCGGGAGCCTGACTCAGCTGTTGACAACAGTGGACCTTGGTTGAATATGTGGCCCTATCTGCTTCCCAGGGCTCCAATAGGACAGCACAGGGAAAACATAAACCCAAAAACGACAGCAATACAAAGCTCTACTTACTTCCTTTGTGAGATAGTACTGCAGCTCCGAGAAGAAAAGCAGGAGCATGATAAGTCCACTGATTACTGTCACTGCAAATGAAGAATGACAAGCATTACCATGGGCTGTGGACTCACTAATCCGCTGCCCGACTCCAGTAAAGAAAGCAGCTGGCATTACAGCAGGTGAGAAGAAACCAGGCTGCTCATGAAAATTACTATCCCCCCCCCCCCCCGCATGTGCTCTGTAAAAAACACATGCTAATAGCCCAACACAAATGCCAGTTAGACCGTAGACCTTGAAGGCTAGGGCACAAAGCAAATCCCTGCATTTCAAAGTTATTAAAGAAGAGAGTGAACCAGTACTGAGTACCAAGGTAGGAGCTGTTTTCATTCATTTGGGCATAGTCCTCCTCTCCCAGCCACCAAAGGAAACATTTCACATAGAAGAGATGCTTTCTAGTGTGACTGCAGCCCCAGCCTGACCACGATTAGACCTTTATTTGGATAATGAAGAGCATCCACAGTCACTGTAGATATGATTAAAAAAGAACATAAGAACACTCATACTAGGTCAGACCAAAGGTCTATCAGTATCCTATCTTCTGACAATGCCAGGTGCTTCAGAGAGAATGAACAGAACAGGTATCATCAAGTGATCCATCTCCTGTCACCCATTAGCAACTTCTGGCAAACAGAGGCTCAGGACACCATCCCTGCCCATCCTGGCTAATAGCCATTGATGGACATATCCTCCATGAATGTATCTAGTTCTTTTTTGAACCCTATTATGGTATTGGCCTTCAAAATAAATTAAAAATAAATTATAAATATTACATAGGTGGAGCTGGTAGCACTGCCTATATTTCAGGCTGACTGACACTTCCCATTGTAAGACTCTGTTTTCAGTTGCTTATAACTTTAACCATTCAGAATAAAAATTTTCCATGCTTGGTGTCTGCCTTAGGCTGAATTTGTTTTGGAAAGTTTCAGCTAAAAGAGTTTAGCCCTTTCTGGAAAGAAATTAGGGAAAATATATTATTCCGCCCAAGCAAAAAAAATCTTACAACCATTTTGTTGAGACACAATAGAGTCTCTATGCTTTGGAAAAGAGACTTGGAATTGGGGGTCTCCCTTGGGTCAGAGAGGTGCCTTCCGACATCCCCATGAAAATTCAGCCAAATTTGGCCAAGCTATAAGCCTCTGAAAAATCTGTTTGTGCATGCTAAGTAGAGACTTGTTAGAGTTTGACAACTAAACTATCCAAAGATTCCATCTGCACTGAGCGTGCTCTATCCCCTCACGGCTCTGATGTGCTGACCATACTGAATGTGCCATTCCCACAGAGCAACTGAGCATGCTCCAGTCCCATGCTGCAGCAGCGGAGTGGGATTTCCCTGCAATTTTTACTCCTGGCTGCCAGGGGTCAAGGTGGCACAGGGCACTAGAAGTGAGAGCAAGTACAGCCCTTCTTCTGTGCTCTCAAATTGATGCTCTCCCACCTGCAGCCCAGTCAGCCTGAAGAAAGAGGAAGCTGCCTCCTTGAATGTTGAGGATTGAGAAATTGTGATATGGGAGAATATATAGTGCAGGTCATACACGCGCGTGTGTGTGTGTGTGTGTGGAGAGAGACGTTGGACAGCAGCTGGGGAGGAGGCAGAAACCTCTGAGGGGATTGGATAGGAACAGGAAGATGGGGGGGATGGATAAGTGCCAAAGGGGAGGAGGTCAGAAGAAGAGGGGGACGAGGACAGGCTGGGCACACAGGAGCAGAGGAGTCTATAACCAGCAGAGCACATTCCCGTCCAAGAACCTGGAACCGAATCCAGTTAGTGAAAAGGAGGCAGCAAACTGGCAAGCTTGAGAGGGAGGTTGGATGAAGAATACAATCACCATGATTTGGAAAGGTCGCATCGCCAATGCCAACACTGCTCCTGGCTCTTCCACCTGTACCTGAACCCAACCATGGGTGCCTCTTCCCGGGCCTTGGTGTGGATTTGCAGACACTGTGGCCTACCTTTTCCTGTCATAGAAAGCCAGGCTGGGGAGACCAGCCAGTGTGAGAGATGCCTTCTAGTAGAATCTCTCAAAATACAGGTGGGAGAGCTACAGGAGGAGGTGGCTAGGCTGAGATGCATCCGTGGACACAAGCAATTCCTTGAAAACATGCATATGGAGACCTCCAAGGCTGAGGAACCAATCCAGCTGAAGAGGACTGCAGTAGCACCACCAGGGTAGGAGGAAATGGCTCCTTCACAAGGAGGAAGAGAAGCCATGTATCCACAAGGCTGGGAAGATCACAACCACCATTCCCAAGTAGGGTACCAACTTTCTTATCGCACAAATCCGAACGTCCTAGCTCTGCCTCTTCACAAGCCCTAGCCCCGACTCACTATACTCCCACTCCCTCGATGGCTCACTCTCCCCCACCCTCACTCACTTTCACTGGGGCAAGTGGTGGGGAGGCGGGGGGCATATGAGGGCCCTAACTGGGGGTGCAGGCTCCAGGGTGACATAAGAGACTAACAAAGCCCACCGTTGCTACCAGTTACTCCATTAACTCAAGTGGTGAAGGTCTGTGTTGTGGATCTAAAGATCGTAATCCTTCTGAAAGCACAAGTTGGGGGCGAGTATGGTTCCACATGATGAAATGTCTGTTTTTCAGTGTTCGTTTTGTTTTTTAAAAATAGGAAATTTAAAGTCATTTATTTTTGTTGCAAAGAACATTGAAGTTTCAAAGTCAAGCACTCAAGGACACACGAGTTAAAGTTCTCCTTGCAACCTTAATTCACCCCCATCACCAGTGTGTGTGCATTATGATGCAGTCTTTAATTATAGGATCACATACTATTCTTTCCACAGAAACCCTACCTCATTCATTGCACAAGATGGTTGGTGTGAAAGATGCAAGACTTTGGAATCATGGATATCCTACGCCATAGGAATAGTCAAACTTTTAACATAAAAATGGCCATACAGGATCTGACTAATGATCCATCTAGCCCAGCATCCTGTCTTCCAACAGTGACCAGGGCCAAGTACTTCAGAGGGAAAGAATAGAATAGGACAATTATTCAGTGTCATCCAGTCCCAGCTTCTGGCAGTCAGAGGTTTAGAGATACCCACAGCATGGTTTTACATCCCTAATCAGTCCCCTAACAGCCACTGACAGACCTATCCTCCATGAATTTATCTATTTCTTTTTTGGACCCTGTTATAGTCTTGGCCATCACAAAATCCTCTGGCAACGAGTTCCACAGGTTGACTGTGTGTTGTGTGAAGAAATACTGCCTTTTGTTTGTTTTACACCTGCTACCTGTTAATTTCATTGGGTGACCCCTGGTTCTTGTGTTATGTGAAGGGGGCAAATAACATTTGCTTATTCACTTTCTCCACACCAGTCAGGATTTTATAGACATTTATCATATTCCCCTTAAACGTCTCTTTTCTAACATGAACAGTCCCAGTCTTTTTAATCTCTCCTCAGATGGAAGTTGTTCCAGACCCCTACTCATTTTGTTGCCCTTCACTGTACTTCTTAAAATTCAAATGTATCTTTTTTTGAGATGGGGTGACCAGAACTGCACACAGTATTCAAGATGTGGGCGTACCGTGGATTTATATAGTGCCATTATGATATTTTCTGTCCCTTTCCTAACGGTTCCTAACATTGTTAGCTTTTTTGACTGTCAGTGCACATTGAACACATATTTTCAGAGAACTATCCACAATGACTCCAAGATCTCTTTCTTGAATGCTAACAGCTAATATAGACCCCACCATTTTGTTCGTATAGTTGGGAATTATGTTTTCCAATGTGCATAACTTTGCATTTATCAGTACTGAATTTCATTTGCCATTTTGTTGCCCAGTCACCCAGTTTTGCGAGATCCCTTTGTAATTCTTTGCAGTCAGCTGTGGATTTAACTACCTACAAATGTGATATATAACTTTGTGACCTACAGACATTATTCCAACCCAGGGCAGGTTACTGCGTTTACCCCAACATCTTAAATCAATAAGGGTAATTACTGCAAATCCTGGGACAGGTAAACAACTCCAGAGAAGTACTACCCTTTGGAAGGTACAGACTGGTTCAACCCTGATTTAAGAGATCCACGAGACAAAGAAAGAGCTTGTGGCATGAAGGATCAACCTGAAGTGGCTGAGGTTTCTCTGATCCAAGAATTGACATGAAACTATAACCAAGAGGACAAAACCCTGCTGGAAGGGTGTGAAGGACTGGAACCTGCCAGTGTCTCTGTGTCAGAAGATGGGCCAGTAAACTAGCATGCAATGGAGACTGTTTATTGCTTTATTATGTTTTCTCTATAATGCTTTTGTCCTAAATAAGTGTATTGTGGTTTGTGGAAACTGTTTGGTCACTGACAACTCTGGCATAGTCCCTGGCAGAGGGGTGTTGGACGAAGGTCAGATCTGCTGTGAAAATCACAGCAAATTGAAGGAGGACTGCAATCCTTGATCTGAAGGGACAGGGATGCAGGTCCCTGCCCAGAGAAAGGTGAGGACTGGAGGCCTGAGACCTAAAGGGGTGCCCTTTGAGGAGACCACAGAGGGGGCAGAGATGCAGTTAATTCTAGAACTGAGAGATGGTGCTCTGGGGACAAATCAGGGTCGTGTAGCAAAGGATGCTGTTGCCTATAGGACCCCTGCTGGAAGGCATGTTCTATTTGCGGGTACCGGGACAGGCAGATCTAGGCCCACACAAAACTAAAGGTCGGCCTCCTCAGCTAAGGGGGAGGAACCGCTACGCCCAAGCCACGAGTATAGGGGACAACAAAGGAGAAAATGGGAGCGAGGTCAAAGATTAATAATCAAAGAACCAGAAGGGAACACTGAGCAGAGAACTCTCCTCGAAGACATCTAAAGAGTCTGTGGATACTGCCTGGAGGAACTCTACCTCGAGACATGATCAGACAAGGGACCGGAAATAGGCCCCACAGTCACAGAGTACCCCCATCCAGCTTCCTCCTCCTGGAGTGATGGATGGCTATCTTGCCCAGTGCCAGGAGGAGGTTGACAAGGAGGTCTTGAAACTGTATAGGATCATGGATGGGGTGTGCAAGAATTAGGAAGTATGGGGAAAAGTGCGCCTAGAACCTCGATAAGTTTCTGGGGGAGTTAGAAGAGGAGCTGAAACCTGATGCACTCTACACAGATGTGAACCAGGTTCTCCCTTTCACAACAGAATGAACAGGTACACGCCCATGCTCACAGCTCCATGGAGGAGCTGCCAACTAATATTGCTGGTGGATTGTGGAAGCAGAGTAGAATACAGACTGGCCCACCCTCCTTAGGTGGCAACAGGTCCAACCATTTAGTGTTAGGATGGGACATAAGGGCAAGGAAGTGGATGGTGTACATGCTTGCACTTCACATGTTCCCTGGGTGCAGTTCAGAGGTGGACTGGCTGGATGGTTTTCAGGCAACTCAGGTGGCTTGTCAGGGGCAGCCAGGGAGGTTCACAGGGCAGGAGAATAATGATGAATTCCAGAGGCGAGTCCAGAGCACCCTCCTGCAAGACCTGCTTGAAGAAAGCAAGAGAAGCAGGAGGTAAGGTCTCTCAGCAGGGAAGTCGGGCAGAGAGCCCAACTTAAGAACAAAGGACTGGAAGGTGCACAGTGGGGCTTCTGGAGGAAACTGGGAGTTCGCTCACCTGGGAACTGACATAGAAGGTCAAACAGAGAGAGAGAGCCTGAAAATAGGGTTCACTGCAGCATGGCTGGGGCTCTGGACTGAGCAGACTGGATTGTGCTAAGCTTCACTTCTCCGTGCTAACCTAACGCTGTGTGCTAATCCATGCTGTGTGCCAGGGGACTAAAAAATCCAACTGGTATGAAACACTGTTTGAGTGTCCCTCTAAATACTTGGTGAGGTGCATTAATCCCTGCAGAGCAGTCAAGTCTCTCCCAAGAGTCCCTCTCAGTTGGACTCGCTGAACAGAGCTCACAGAGGTTCAATCTTAGGAGGCAGTGAGGCCAGGTGTCCTACCCTGAGGGAAGAGTGAGACCCCTGGGGGTCTGGCACATCAAAGGAGTTCCTCCAAGAGACTGTTCCAAAGCTGAGGGTGTAGCACTGATCTTGTGGCTCCATGACACTATCTATTCCCTGAATGAGGCAAGGGTCCTGTGGAAAAAATAGTATGGGATCATGTAATTAAAGACGGTATCATGACACATACCATGGGCAGAGGGAGGAGGATTGAGGTTCCATGGTAACCTTAATTCTGATATTTCCTAATTTTATAGGGCTTGACTTTGCCACTTTAATATTCTTTTAATGGGGCGGTTTTACCTCTATAATATAAACATATATATTTGCATAAGCAAACCCTCCTACTTTAGAGCACCAGGCAACAACTGGCAGAACTAGGCAGTAGCTTCCCTATATGCCGGTTATTCCATAATGGCCCATGGGGAGGTTTCTTGTTCTTTTCTCTGAACTAGTTTGTATCGGCCGCTGTAGGAACAGGCTACTTGATTGGCTGAATCACTAGTTTGCTCCAAAATTCTCCACTACAGAAACCTTGCATATGAATACTTGGCTCTCCTATACAGGTCTTTCTTACAGCAAAATGCAGTCTCTTATGACTTACTTAGTTCAAATAGATAAGATGTTTAAGCATGCCTGTGGGACTCCCAGCATCTCACTGTGCCTAAAACTCCCAAAAATAACACAACTAACAAAAGAACAAGAGCTTACTGAGCCTTGCCTGGAAGGATGATACAGACAGGAGGGAGACAAATGCTTTATTTGAAGTTTTAAATCTGAGGTGAGGAGTCAAACACCACGCCCACTGGCCACCTTCAGAGTTAAAAGAGGATGCAGCCTCTTCTCTGTCACTGCAAAACAGGATCCAGGCCAGGTTCTGGGGCCGGAATGGAGACTGAACAGCCTCCACCCTACCCCATCCCTCGCTGCTGTTGCTGGCTGTGCTGGTACTGGTCAGGTTACTCCTCAAAGCAGGGATGGAGGAAGGAACAGAGAGAACAAGAGGAACAGAGGAAAACGGGAAAAGGAAGCAGGGAGACAATCAGAAGGAAGGTGTGTGTGAACAACAGAGTGAGGGAATATTTGCCACTCCCAGCCCATTTGTTACCACCTCTGGCCCACAAACTCCAGCTGGAAACATCAGCCTGGCTTCGGGATGCTCAGACACGATCTGCCCTATTTCAGAGGAGCAGCCGTGTTAAGGCTGTATTCGCAAACAGAACAGGAGGACTTGTGGCACCTTAGAGTAACACATTTATTAGGGCATAAGCTTTCGCGAGCTACAGCCCGCTTCATCGGATGCAGTGAGCTGTAGCTCACCAAAGCTTATGCTCCAATAAATCTGTTAGTGTCCATCTGCCCCACGGAAGGGGGGGGTGTTCTGCTTTGTAAGCGAGGATGGCCGGGACGGGGAGGCTGGGACTGTCGTGTTTCCGGGCTGGGGCCTGCTCTAGGACTGAGGACAGTTTGTCCGGAGCCGTGTGGACGGTTCTTACCGGGCAGGGAGGTGGCTCGTCTCTTCTTTTTCCACAGGCACAAGCCCTTTCTGGCAGCTCTGGCGGCCGAGGGCCGCAGTGGGCTCGGCGACAGCCCTTGCCCCGCGCAGGGGGGGGCTCACCTCTTCCTTAGGCTCGGGGGAGAGCAACAGGCCGGGGCTGGGAACCCCCCCGGCCGGGGCAAGAACCTCACGAGGGGAATTTCCCCCCCCCGCGTTCGGGCTGCCCGCGATTTTCAGCGCGGGGGGGGGCTTCTGCCGGCGGGTCACGGGGGGGGGAATGAGGCGGCCTTTGTAGCCAGCCACCGGCTCCCGGCTGAGGCGCGACACCCGCAAAGCCCCGCTGAGGAGGCGGGTCGACGCGGAGGCGGCGGGGAGCCTGCGGCTGAGGGCGGGCACCCGCTGGGGGCCTCGGCGCCGGCCCGGCCGCCCCGCGACTCGCCGCCCCCGCCCCGGCGGCGCACGGCCTCAGCAAGGGGGGGCCTGGCAGCCCCGCCCCGAGCGCGCCCCCGCCCCTCACCGAGCGCGCCCCCGCACGTCTTGACCCGAAAATCCTCCAGCGTCTTGGGAAACGCATCGAACCGCTTCAGCCTCCGCAGCGCGTCCATGGCCGCCGCGAGCCCGGCTCTGGGCCCCGCCCCCGCCGCAGGCCGCCCTGGGAGCCCGCGCGCGTTGGGGGCGGGGCGCAGTGACGTGGCGAGGCGGGGCCGCGCGGGGGCCTGCTGACCTGGGGGGGTTGGGCGACTGCGGGTCTCGGGGGGGGCATCGGGGGGACAATGGGTGTTCGGCGACACTGTCGGTGGGGGTGACATGGGGTGACAGTGGGATGTGGGGGGTTGGGGGGACAGTGGGTGTTCGGCGACACTGTCGGTGGGGTGACATGGGGTGACATTGGGATATGGGGGGTTGGGGGGACAGTGGGTGTTCGGCGACACTGTCGGTGGGGGTGACATGGGGTGACAGTGGGATGTGCGGGGTTGGGGGGACAGTGGGTGTTAAGGGACACTGTCGGTGGGGGTGACATGGGGTGACAGTGGGATGTAGGGGGTTGGGGGGACAGTGGATGTTTGGTGACACTGTCGGTGGGGGTGACATGGGGTGACAGTGGGATGTGGGGGGTTGGGGGGACAGTGGGTGTTCAGGGACACTGTCGGTGGGGGTGACATGGTGTGACAGTGGGATGTGGGGGGTTGGGGGGACAGTGGGTGTTCGGCGACACTGTCGGTGGGGGTGACATGGGGTGACAGTGGGATGTGGGGGGTTGGGGGGACAGTGGGTGTTCGGCGACACTGTCGGGGGTGACATGGGGTGACAGTGGGATGTGGGGGGTTGGGGGGACAGTGGGTGTTTGGGGACACTGTTGGTGGGGGTGACATGGGGTGACAGTGGGATGTGGGGGGTTGTGGGGACAGTGGGTATTTGGCGACACTGTCGGTGAGGGTGACATGGGGTGACAGTGGGATGTGGGGCGTCATTGGGGGGACAGTGGGTGTTCGGTGACACTGTCGGTGGGGGTGACATGGGTGACAGTGGGATGTGGGGGGTTGGGGGGACAGTGGGTGTTCGGCGACACTGTCGGTGGGTGTGACATGGGGTGACAGTGGGATGTGGGGGGTTGGGGGGACAGTGGGTGTTCGGCGACACTGTCGGTGGGGGTGACATGGGGTGACAGTGGGATGTGGGGGGTTGGGGGGACAGTGGGTGTTCGGCGACACTGTCGGTGGGGGTGACATGGGGTGACAGTGGGATGTGGGGAGTTGGGGGGACAGTGGGTGTTCAGGGACACTGTCGGTGGGGGTGACATGGGGTGACAGTGGGATATGGGGGTTGGGGGGACAGTGGGTGTTCGGCGACACTGTCGGTGGGGGTGACATGGGGTGACAGTGGGATGTGGGGGGTTGGGGGGACAGTGGGTGTTCAGGGACACTGTCGGTGGGGTGACATGGTGTGACAGTGGGATATGGGGGGTTGGGGGGACAGTGGCTGTTCGGCGACACTGTCGGTGGGGGTGACATGGGGTGACAGTGGGATATGGGGGGTTGGGGGGACAGTGGGTGTTCGGCGACACTGTCGGTGGGGGTGACATGGGGTGACAGTGGGATGTGGGGGGTTGGGGGGACAGTGGGTGTTCAGGGACACTGTCGGTGGGGGTGACATGGTGTGACAGTGGGATGTGGGGGGTTGGGGGGACAGTGGGTGTTCGGCGACACTGTCGGGGGTGACATGGGGTGACAGTGGGATGTGGGGGGTTGGGGGGACAGTGGGTGTTTGGGGACACTGTCGGTGAGGGTGACATGGGTGACAGTGGGATGTGGGGGGTTGTGGGGACAGTGGGTATTTGGCGACACTGTCGGTGAGGGTGACATGGGGTGACAGTGGGATGTGGCGGGTTGGGGGGACAGTGGGTGTTCGGCGACACTGTCGGTGGGGGTGACATGGTGTGATAGTGGGATGTGGGGGGTTGGGGACAGTGGGTGTTCGGCGACACTGTCGGTGGGGGTGACATGGGGTGACATTGGGATATGGGGGGTTGGGGGGGACAGTGGGTGTTCGGCGACACTGTCGGTGGGGGGTGACATGGGGTGACAGTGGGATGTAGGGGGTTGGGGGGACAGTGGGTGTTCGGCGACACTGTCGGTGGGGGTGACATGGGGTGACAGTGGGATGTGGGGGTTTGGGGGGACAGTGGGTGTTCGGCGACACTGTCGGTGGGGGTGACATGGGGTGACAGTGGGATGTGGGGGGTTGGGGGGACAGTGGGTGTTCAGGGACACTGTCGGTGGGGGTGACATGGGGTGACAGTGGGATATGGGGGGTTGGGGGGACAGTGGGTATTCGGCGACACTGTCGGTGGGGGTGACATGGGGTGACAGTGGGATGTGGGGGTTGGGGGGACAGTGGGTGTTCGGCGACACTGTCGGTGGGGGTGACATGGGGTGACATTGGGATATGGGGGGTTGGGGGGACAGTGGGTGTTCGGCGACACTGTCGGTGGGGGTGACATGGGGTGACAGTGGGATGTGCGGGGTTGGGGGGACAGTCGGTGTTAAGGGACACTGTCGGTGGGGGTGACATGGGGTGACAGTGGGATGTGGGGGGTTGGGGGGACAGTGGATGTTTGGTGACACTGTCGGTGGGGGTGACATGGGGTGACAGTGGGATGTGGGGGGTTGGGGGGACAGTGGGTGTTCAGGGACACTGTCGGTGGGGGTGACATGGTGTGACAGTGGGATGTGGGGGGGTTGGGGGGACAGTGGGTGTTCGGCGACACTGTCGGTGGGGGTGACATGGGGTGACAGTGGGATGTGGGGGGTTGGGGGGACAGTGGGTGTTCGGCGACACTGTCGGGGGTGACATGGGGTGACAGTGGGATGTGGGGGGTTGGGGGGACAGTGGGTGTTTGGGGACACTGTTGGTGGGGGTGACATGGGGTGACAGTGGGATGTGGGGGGTTGTGGGGACAGTGGGTATTTGGCGACACTGTCGGTGAGGGTGACATGGGGTGACAGTGGGATGTGGGGCGTCATTGGGGGGACAGTGGTGTTCGGTGACACTGTCGGTGGGGGTGACATGGGGTGACAGTGGGATGTGGGGGGTTGGGGGGACAGTGGGTGTTCGGCGACACTGTCGGTGGGTGTGACATGGGGTGACAGTGGGATGTGGGGGGTTGGGGGGACAGTGGGTGTTCGGCGACACTGTCGTGGGGGTGACATGGGGTGACAGTGGGATGTGGGGGGTTGGGGGGACAGTGGGTGTTCGGCGACACTGTCGGTGGGGGTGACATGGGGTGACAGTGGGATGTGGGGAGTTGGGGGGACAGTGGGTGTTCAGGGACACTGTCGGTGGGGGTGACATGGGTGACAGTGGGATATGGGGGGTTGGGGGGACAGTGGGTGTTCGGCGACACTGTCGGTGGGGGTGACATGGGGTGACAGTGGGATGTGGGGGGTTGGGGGACAGTGGGTGTTCAGGGACACTGTCGGTGGGGGTTGACATGGTGTGACAGTGGGATATGGGGGGTTGGGGGGACAGTGGCTGTTCGGCGACACTGTCGGTGGGGTGACATGGGGTGACAGTGGGATATGGGGGGTTGGGGGGACAGTGGGTGTTCGGCGACACTGTCGGTGGGGGTGACATGGGTGACAGTGGGATGTGGGGGGTTGGGGGGACAGTGGGTGTTCAGGGACACTGTCGGTGGGGGTGACATGGTGTGACAGTGGGATGTGGGGGGTTGGGGGGACAGTGGGTGTTCGGCGACACTGTCGGGGGTGACATGGGGTGACAGTGGGATGTGGGGGGTTGGGGGGACAGTGGGTGTTTGGGGACACTGTCGGTGAGGGTGACATGGGGTGACAGTGGGATGTGGGGGGTTGTGGGGACAGTGGGTATTTGGCGACACTGTCGGTGAGGGTGACATGGGGTGACAGTGGATGTGGCGGGTTGGGGGGACAGTGGGTGTTCGGCGACACTGTCGGTGGGGGTGACATGGTGTGATAGTGGGATGTGGGGGGTTGGGGACAGTGGGTGTTCGGCGACACTGTCGGTGGGGGTGACATGGGGTGACAGTGGGATATGGGGGGGTTGGGGGGACAGTGGTGTTCGGCGACACTGTCGGTGGGGGTGACATGGGGTGACAGTGGGATGTAGGGGGTTGGGGGGACAGTGGGTGTTCGCGACACTGTCGGTGGGGGATGACATGGGGTGACAGTGGGATGTGGGGGGTTGGGGGGACAGTGGGTGTTCGGCGACACTGTCGGTGGGGGTGACATGGGGTGACAGTGGGATGTGGGGGTTGGGGGGACAGTGGGTGTTCAGGGACACTGCGGTGGGGGTGACATGGGGTGACAGTGGGATAGGGGGGGTTGGGGGGACAGTGGGTGTTCGGCGACACGGTCGGTGGGGGTGACATGGGGTGACAGTGGGATGTGGGGGTTTGGGGGGACAGTGGGTGTTCGGCGACACTGTCGGTGGGGTGACATGGGGTGACATTGGGATATGGGGGGGTTGGGGGGACAGTGGGTGTTCGGCGACACTGTCGGTGGGGGTGACATGGGGTGACGTGGGATGTGGGGGGTTGGGGGGACAGTCGGTGTTAAGGGACACTGTCGGTGGGGGTGACATGGGGTGACAGTGGGATGTTGGGGGTTGGGGGGACAGTGGGTGTTGGGCGACACTGTCGGTGGGGGTGACATGGGGTGACAGTGGGATGTGGGGGGGTTGGGGGGACAGTGGGTGTTCAGGGACACTGTCGGTGGGGGTGACATGGGGTGACAGTGGGATGTGGGGGGTTGGGGGGACAGTGGGTGTTCGGCGACACTGTCGGTGGGGGTGACATGGGGTGACAGTGGGATGTGGGGGGTTTGGGGGGACAGTGGGGTGTTCGGCGACACTGTCGGGGGTGACATGGGGTGACAGTGGGATGTGGGGGGTTGGGGACAGTGGGGTTTGGGACTGTTGGGGTG